>NC_056739.1:1578453980-1578586480 GCF_019279795.1 Protopterus annectens | reverse complement strand
CTGATAGACAGTGTGCTACTTCAGATGAAGTGGGGAAGAAGGGAGACCTATACCTAGCAAGCAGGGCATCCCTGCACAGGAAAGGGACCCCCAGTACTGCTCATGGCTCTAAAGGAACCCATGGTGGGCAGCCCAGACTGCCCCAGCAGAATCTGGCAGTAGCAAGGGAAGCCACTAGTCCAGGTACACGTCCAGGCCCTAGGGTTAAATGTTTTGAATGCAACCAGTGGGGCCATGTGGCATATAGATGTCTGTGGAGGCAAGGTGGGGAACAAAAGATGAGGGAGCCAATAAGTGGGAAAGACAAAATGGCAATAGTAGGTTGTCTTGAGATAACAGGGGTACTAAACTACCATCCTGCAGATGTCCTGATAAGAAAGGACTTTGATGAGGCAGTACCATGTGTTTATACAGTTACACACAGTCAGGCTAAGAGACAAGAATGTGGGTCTGGTAGCCTGGGGGAGACCCAGTCAGATTGCATCCTTGCAACCAGGACTGGTGAGGTGGTTACTTCAGGGAGGGAGCTACCTTGTAGCAGTGAGACTGAAGGTTGGCCACAGCTGCTTGTGGGTACAGATGGTCCCTTGGACAGAGTGACTGCAAAGGTAGTGGTGAGTAGTAGTACCCAGGCTGACAGTGAGGCACCACTGTCAGAGGATGCCAGACTTCCTGTGGAAGGAGAACTGTGAAGGGTTACAAAGAGAGAGTTGAGACAGGCTCAGCTCTCAGACCCTACATTACAAGGCCTGAGGCAGGTAGCTAGTGAGGCACCTGATTCTCAAAGGAAGGGGGATTCTGTATACTGGGACAAAGGGTTACTGTACAGAGAGTGAACTCCTGAGGGAGGGCTAGAAGGTGAGAGAATACAGCAGTTGTTAGTGCCTTGAATCTACCGTCTGACGCTTCTAGCCATAGCCCATGATATTCCCTTTGCAGGTCATATGGGCATAAAACATACAAAGAGACGTTTTATGCAGAACTTCTATTGGCATGGAATTTCCAGAGATGTAACAGGGTACTGCAGGACCTGTGAGCATTGCAAAAGTTAGGTAAGGCCGGAGACAAGGTGAGAGCACCTTTGATGCCTTTGCCTGTGATTGAGGAGCCATTTCAGAGGGTAGCTATGGGTATTGTGGGGCCTCTGAGTGCCCCAAGTTCCACAGCAAAAAAATATATCCTAGTGGTAGTAGATTATGCTACAAGATACCCTGAGGCAGTGGCTTTGTCCTCCGTTGAGGCAGAAAAGGTGGCAAATGCTTTGCTAGAGATTTTCAGCAGGGTAAGTTTCCCAAAAGAAATACTGACTGACAGAGGTGCCAATTTCATGCAAGATCTGCTGGCTTGTCTATGGAAGTACTGTGGGGTATAAAGCACCTGAAGACCACCCCCTATCATCCCCAGACTAATGGTCGGTTAAACTCTACAGTCAAGTCCATGCTACAGGCATTTGTAGACCAGTTTAAGAGGGAGTGGGACAAATACTTGCTCCATCTGTTGTTTGCTTACAGAGAGGTTCCGCGGGAATCTACAGGTTTTCACCCTTTGAGTTGCTGTATAGGCATAGGGTTTGAGGGCCTCTAGATTTAATTTCTGATGAATGGGAAGGTGAGTGTGAATCTCACAAGGAGTCTGTTGTGGCATATGTCCTAAACCTCAGGACAAGGCTCAGGGAACCCAGGGGCTTGGCCCAGGAGAACCTGGCAGAAGCCCAACAACTGAAAAGGGTATGGTGTGACAGGAATGCTCAAGTTAGAGAGTATGCTGTAGGGCAGCAGGCAATGGTTCTCATTCTTGTCAGACACAACAAGCTGCAAACAACGTGGGAGGGACCCTACAAGGTGTTAAGAAAGGTAAGTGATGTTAACTACATGGTGGAACTGTTAGGCAGGAGGCAGGAACACAAATTGTACCATGTTAACATGATGAAACCTTACCATGATATGGAGGCCCTTGTACTGAGTATTTGCAGTGGATTGCAGGAGGAGTCTGAGGGAGATCTGGTGACTCATCCCTCAGTGAGGCTCAGACTGACCCCTCACTGGTAGGGGTAGCAGTGTCCCAGCAGCTATCTCCTACCCAGGTTCGAGAAATTCAAGCAGTGTTACAGGAGTTTGGGGATATGTTCACTGGAAAACCAGGGTGCACCCACCTGTTGCAGCACCAGGTGGATACAGGACCCCAAAGGCCTATTAGGCAGGCCCCTTATAGGGTACCTGAGAGAGTCAAACAGGTTCTGAGGGAGGAGATACAGGAGATGTTGGAACTAGGGGTAATTCAGGATCCCAACAGTCCCTGGGCTTCCCCAGTGGTGCTGGTGCTAAAGAAGAATGGCAGCACCAGGTTCTGTGTGGAGTACAGGAAATTAAATAGTTACACAGAGTCAGATGTTTACCCCATGCTTATGACAGATGAGGCCCTAGAGCAGCTGGATGGGGCTAAGTATCTTACCACCATTGATCTTAGCAAGGGTTACTGGCAGGTGCCATTGACTCCCAGTGCTAGAGAGAGGCCAGCCTTTGTGACTCCTTTGGTCTTGTATGAGTTCACAAAGATGCCCTTTGGGATGATAAATGCCCCAGCGACTTTCCAGAGGCTGGTAGATCATATCCTAGCAAGAGCAGGAGGGTTTGCTCTTGCTTAACCTAGATGATATTGCCATGTACAGCCATTCCTGGCAAGAAAACCTTCAACATGTAAAGGAGGTGCTGGTTAGACTATAGAGGGCAGGGGTCATAATTAAGCCGAGAAAATGTCAGTTGGGTATGGCAGATGTCTCCTTTCTGGGACATAGAGTGGGGAGTGGTAAGATCAGGCCAGAACCTGCCAAAGTGGAAGCCATTCAGGCATGGACTGCACCTGTTACCAAAAAGCAGGTTAGGGCATTCCTAGGGACAGCAGGGTACTACAGAAAGTTCGTCCCCATTTATAGTACCATAGCTGCTCCCCTCACAGACCTGACAAGGAAGAACAGGCCAGGTAAGGTAGTGTGGACCACAGCATGTGAGCAGGCATTCCAGAACCTTAAAGAAGCTTTGGGAGGACCCCCTGTGTTATCCAGTCCAGATTGCAGCAAAGAATTTGTTGTGCAGGTGGATGCTTCGAACCATGGGGTGAGGGCTGTACTTAGCCAGATTTCTTCAGAGGGAGAAGAGCACGCAGTAGTTTATCTCAGTCGTAGGCTCCAACCCTGGGGAGGAATGCTATGCAGTTGTAGAAAAGGAATGTCTAGCCATAGTGTGGGCACTACAGAAACTTCAGCCTTATCTGTAAAGAAGAAAATTCACTGTAGTTACAGATCACAATCCCCTAACATGGTTACACCGAGCCAGCCAGCAAAATGCCAAGTTGCTAAAAGAGAGCTTAGGGTTGCAAGCATATGATATGTCAGTGGGGTTAGCAACACCCACGCAGGTGGGCTCTCAAGACAGGGAAAGGGGTAAGGTATACTCAGATAGCCCTAACCCTCTCAAGCAACATTTCTCAAGGGTCACTTGAAAAACTAGCTTGAGATCTCAGGGGAGGAAGATATGCGAAGATATGTGAAGGCTGCCAGCCTAGCTAGATAAAATTTTGTGTCATTGTAAATATGAATATAATCCATAGGCCTGTCCTCTTAAATGTAAGAAAACTGTGTTAAATGTTGAACTTCAAAAATGTAATCACAGTGCACTCTGCTAGAATAAAGCTGATAAGTCAAGCATTGTATGACTGTTTGATCTCAAAGCTGGGAGACATAATGTCTGGACTGAGGAATTCTTTCTATTGTTTTGAGACCAGAGTTAGTTGCTAGATTTTACATATACAATGTCTTTTATTGCTGTAGTTTCTTGGCCAGGTGCAAGATCAAAGAAATGTTAAAACTCTTGAGTATTCTGGGAACCAGAGAAGAATGATGTAATCTAAAATGAGTCAGCAGCGATGTATTATTTTTAAGACTTTCTCAGAGAGCGAGAATCAGAGCATTTTGGATTTTGTCTGAAGAACATCGACTCAGCAGTACTCTGCCTTTGCTGTATATGTAAGTTTATTTAGAACTCTGGTTGCTCTTAGAGTTAGATGTGAATTTAGTCAGGTTTAGTCTAGCTGTTTTGTATATTTATGTCAGACTCTTCTACAGTATTATTTTAAGCATTTTCCTGTGATTTCTGAACTCTTGACTAGCACTGTGTTGAACTGAGAAGATTTGTTTTGTGTTTTTATTATTTATTATTAAAATATTTTTAAACCTTTCAACTGTGTCTGTGTAGAGATAATTTAAGCTCTTGAGTACTTGCATGTATTTGGTGATACTGTACAAAGCCACTCCGATAAGTCTTGTTGTTCGTCCACTTATATTGCACAGTATAAATTGGACACCCTTTGGTAAGGGCCTTTTTAGTAGCTGATACGAGTAGTTGGTGGCAGGAGTGGGCATAGCTGGAGAGCCTGTGCCAGCCTTCCCCAGGAATGTCTGTGTGTTTGTTTATAAACTATATCTCTAGGTGTGTGTGTCAGCTCCTGGGGCTGGGACACGAAGCACTGGATTGACAGAGAGGGCACTGGAAGTTTTGGCTTGACTACTCGGCTGAGATCTGTACCCTATAGCTGTGCCAGTGGGGAGTCTTATTGGGGATCTGGAGAGAAAGGGAGAAACCAGCCCCAGACTGACTGTGATCTCTGTGTTCTCTTAGGGGAAATTGTACTTTACTGTGTGTGTATTTGTTATCCTTCCCAATGTGTGTTAGTGATGAGGATTGAGGCTCCTTGATTACTGGGCCAGTGCATGGGCGTCACACAAAGTACTGCGACCACTCACCACCCGAAAGTGCTTATCTTTCTGCTATCATTTGGTTATTTCATGGAGTTCTGAAAGATTTTAATTTTTTATTGTTTTTTTAAAGTTTTACAGTTTATAACCAAAGCCTAGGTGGTCGCGGTACTTTTTTTCTTCTGTTACTCGTATACTTTCCAGTGCCAGATGTTTGTGGCCACTCTTCTGTTTTGTATGGTTGATTTATATTTTGATATATATATATATATATATATATATATATATATATATATATATATATATGTTATATAGATAGATAAATAGGTAAAGATATATTTATATGTGTGTGTGTGTGTGTGTGTATGTATATATATATATATATATATATATATATATATATGTGTGTGTGTGTGTGTGTGTGTGTATATATATATATATATATATATATATATATATATATATATAGTTTTTCTTTCATCTAGAATTTGCTATTTCCTGTACCATTAGTGAAGTTTATATTTTCTACTGCCGTATTTTTCACTACTGGTAGTTCAATTTTGTTTTACCCCCACACATTTCATTGCCATTCTTATGGCAGACAAGGTTCAGAAGTTTAAGAAGTGCACAGCTTGTGGTCATAAGACTCCCCCACAGGACCTGCACTCCCTCTGTGTGTACTGTCTTGGAGCAGCCCACATAGACACTGACTGTGAGGCTTGCTGTTCCTTTGGCTCTAGAGCCATTCAGGGCCATTGGGAGAATTTAGTCCTCCACCAGGACAGTCAGCTTCATTTGTTTATTTACCAGCATCTCCTGCTAAAATCATGGATAAATCAAAACAGAAAGAAAAGGCAAAAGACAAAGAGAAAGGGAAGTCTCAGTAGATGTCAGTGAAATAAAGAAAACAGTCTCTGGTCCTGTTAGAATCTTCGGGTCCAGCACCAAAATTACCTTGTGATTTAGATCCATCTTGCCCTCGAATCCAATCACCTATGCCTTCTCTTTGTTGTTGGCTCCATTCTCCATTTCCACAAAAGAAGCATTCATTGAGATCACCATCAGTGGCATCCTCATCCATGTTCATTCTGTCATCGAGAAGTCTCACTGAAGCAGATTTTGATAGGATGATATGTACTTTGGATGCAAATTCAACCTGGGGATTCCCACAGCTTCATCAACACAGAATGCTCCAAGAATGGCTCCAACAACCCCTTCACTAATTTCTCCTATCTCAGTCAACTCTTTGGATATGAGGTCTATTGATCTGAGCCGCTAGGTAGCACCCATGTCAGAGTTGACAGTCCTGTCAACTTTGACTCCAGCTATGTCCCTTACTTTTTGGACTTTGATGCCTTTAGATTGGGAAGAGTCTTGGAGTCGATGCATTGGTGACAGGGCTTGGATTATAGAATCAGTACCAAAGTTTCAGAGCCATCTTTCTCTTACTTGATGCCTCTGAAGTAGGTAGCATGGCTTTGATGTCGTCTTCAGATCTGGGTCAAGTTGGGTCAGAGGAATCCCTTCATTCATTGTGTCATGATGGGGTGGAAGTCTCTTCAGGTTCAATCTCTGACGTAGCATTTGAAGTGTTAGAAGAGTTCTGTCCATGCCCAGAGAACAAGTGCTCTCCATATGCTTGGCTCCATCCTAACCTCTTTTAGATGTTGCATCTGACTCCACAGTTTCTTACCAACAGGAACAGGCAGCTCCTTTTAGCCTGGGGGTTGCTCACTATGTGAGTTCCCTGTCTGATTCCGGCCTACCTCAGGAAGCCTAGTCGAGGCATGGTCCTAGGTAACAGACAGGTAAAAGGAGACCTTAGATTTCTGTCTGGTATCTGTCACTGAAGACATAGACTTGGATGATGGGGATGGGTCCCCAAGATCCCCTTTGGAGGATGTCACCCTTGTTGATATTTTGGAATTGATGAGACAGTGATGGGCATCGTCCACTGATACATCCTCCCCTGAAGAGTCCTGTATTCCTTGAGGCTTTTGGAGTCGGCTCTTCTACCTACTGGGTGGTACTGCCTGCTGATGTGCTCATAGATCTGGAAGCTGACTAGAGCAGCAGGGACCAGCTTAGCCTTCTGCTACCATGCCTGGATACAAATATTTGATTTTAAAGAAGGCTTCAAGACATCCTTAATTAACGCCTCCTTTGATGACTCTACACTCTTTGGGCCAAAAGTTAAGGAAACTTTTACCTGGAGCAAGCAGAATTATAAGACTCATCGTGCAGTTGAATCTGTTTCTCCACCCCTCAGAGAACCTTTTCCGGGAATTAGAGGGGTGGTAAAAAATATGGTTCAGAAAATGTCAGGGGTTCAACCAGCACACTTCTGTTCACAGGTCCTTCTGAGACAGTGGGGGAACAGTTTCAATAGACAACACCATAGATGCAGGGGTGGACTGGATATTCAGGGGGTTTCATGGTCCCTTTTCTGAGAAATCCATTCAGTAGTCCTGAAGGATTGACTGATGCACTCTGGAAGCAAATGGGGTGGGGGGGCTGATCCCTGCACCCTCCAACCTGGTAGGCCATCACATTAGATTCTTGGGTGTACAGATAATCACCAGAGGCTATGTAATACCCTTTGTTTCTCTTCCTTTAAAGAAGAGAAGGATTCTCACAGTACCAGCCCCTCAGTTGAAATCTGTGGCAGCAGAGGTTTTAAAGGTGTTAGAAAAAAAGAGTCATCTGTTAGGTCCCCCCAGTCCAGTTAGAATCTGGAGTCTATTCCGGCTTCTTATTATTTCTGAAGAAAGACAAAGGACCTAAGGCCAATAATCTCAGTCAGTTTGTAAAGAAGACAAAGTTACGGATGGTCATGGTTCAATCCGTTCTACCTCTGTTGAGGAAGGACGATTGGATGTGTTTGATAGATCTCTAGAATACCTATTGTCATATCAAGATTTCAAGTCAAGGAGATTTCTCTGGTACTGGCTTGGAGCCAATCATTTCCAATTCAGAGTGCAGACTTTTGGTCTCACCACAGCCCCTTAGGTGTTCACCAATTGCGTGGCAGTAGTCGCAGCTCATCTCCGACTGCTAAGGTTCCAATTGTTGCAGTACTTAGATGATTGGCTCCTTATCTCACCAACCAGCGATCTTCTAATCCAGCTAAAGGATTTCTTACTCCAGTTCCACCAACATTTGAGGATCACAGTCAGTCAATCCAAAAGCAAATTGATACCATCATAACAAATATAGTTCATCAGATGCCACTTAAACATGAGCAGCCAGATAGCTACTCTACCATTATTAGGCCATTACTTGTTTGGATTGTATCTTTCAGACCTACCTTTCTCATCTGAGGTGTTCTATAGTCTATATGCAGATGACCCGAAATTGGCTAAACCGATTACATGTGTTACAGATAAGGCATGTCTGCAAAATAACTTGACTAAATTGACCATTTGGGCACAGGAGAATAATATGCAGATAAATACATCAGAAACTAAGCATATGAGATTTGGGAGACATAAATTGAAAGGTGAATATTTCTGTCTATATTATGTCCTCAAAAGCTGTAAGTAGCGAACGCTATTTACAGCGAAAATGCTGTGCAGCAAGCTGTAAATAGTGAGATTGGCCTACAGTGAAGACTGGAAAATTTGCCCTTTCCTCACTGTAGTGTGATCTCGAAGTTGGTATATATAATTAGCGGGGGGGGGGGCACAGCCCCTCACAATAGCAAATTCGATGTATGACATTTTTGCTGTAAATAGCTTTCACTGTTTACTGCTTTCGAGGACATAATATAGACCCAAATATTTAATACAGCACACAATGATTGAAACTGTAGACTCATTTAGGGACCTGGGTATATGGGTAGATTCAGCTATGAGTTTTTCTAATCATGTCAACCAATTGGCTAATGATAGTTATAGAACTATTGGTTGTATAAAAAAATTTATAAAGTCTAGGAAATCAAAAATAATGAAGTCATTGTTTGTTAGTTACATTAGACCCAGACTTGAGTATGGAATAACAATATGGAAACCCTATAAGAAAACAAGCATGAGTAAACTGGAAAGAGTACAGCGGAAATATACCAAGGGTATCCATGGATGTGAAATTTAAGTTATTATGAAAGACTAAAATATCTGAACTTGTACAGTGTCTCTTACAGATATCTAAGAGGAAATCTTATTCAGGTGTATAGGGCATTTAGTGACAACTACCTCTGGGAATGTTTGGGGTAAAATGTACCAGAGAATCATCAGACAACCCTTGTGGAAGATTCTGTAGGAATGAGAAGTGTACTAACTGGTTCTCTGACAGAGTAGTTGATGCATGGAACAGACTACCAAATTACATTAAAGCAAGCACTAGTTTAGATAGTTTTAAGAATAGCCTGGATACTTATTATGGGAACAAGTGTTTTGGTATATTGGCAAGCTAGAAGGGCATCAATGCCCATGCTTGAAATATTTGTATATATGTAGAATTCAAGATAGCTTCTTTATGACAGACAGCTTTGCAAGTTCATCAGCACCCTTCTCCACCAGCAAGACTTTTCTTCAGTTGCTAGGTCTAATGGCTTCCACAGTAACATTAGTACTCCTAGCCATATACGACACGAGAATTCTTCAGTGGACCCTTTCAGTACAGTGGCTCCAGTTCTTTCATCGTCTTCTTGCGCGGATTCACATAATGTCTGTATGCAAGTCTCATATCACATGGTGGTTGACTTCCACAGCTCTCCTATAAGGTTGGCCTTTCTCTCTCCCTATCCCCCCCCACGGCCATAGTAGTCACAGCTGCTTCCCTCCTGGGTTGGGGGTGGGGCATTTAGAAGGGAAGATGGTTCAAGGTTCATGGCCAAATACAGGGGCCACTCTCCACATCAGTGTCCTGGAGATGAGAGCAATCCTCCTAACATTGCAGGCCTTCCAGGACTCAGTCCTCAAGGGTGTGATCTCCATCCAGAGAGAACATATGTCAGTAGTCTGGTACATCAACAAACAGGGCAGAACCAGTTCATGTGCTCTAGGCCAAGAAGTCGTGAGAGTGTGGCATTGAGAGATGTCTTCCTATCGCTTTCTCATAGTAATGCATATTTCTTGGACTTTCAGTGTACTAGCAGACAAGCTGAGCAGGTACCTTCTGCTTCCTCACTCAGTCAAACTGCCGAATCAGATCTTCAGCCACTGAGGCCAACCATGCTGCGATCATTTTGCATCATACCAAAATCAAAAGTACAGCAGTTACTTCATCCTAATCCCTCCACAGGAACAGTCACCAAGGAATACTCTAGTCCACAGTTGGCCTCAAAGTCTTCTGTATTCCTTTCCCCCCTTTTCTCTAATAACAAAGTTTGTTCAGAAAACAATAAGGTGCAAGGCCAAGGTAATCCTCATTGCCCTCTTTTGGCCTCAGTAAGCATGGTTCCCATTCCTCTGACCTCATCTACTTTGCATCCCTGGACATTGGACAACCTTCCAGATATTCTAACTCAAACATACGGGCAGCCTTACCCGAGTCCAGAGACACTGAAGCTAACTGCATGGTTCCTCCAATTTTAACAATGGCAGGAGATGCCAGGCTTTATATTACAGTGGTTAATATTTTATTAGCCCCTGAAAAGTCAAGTACCTGGAAGATTTTCCTTGCAAAATGGGAAAGATTTTCTATATGGGAAGCAGCTAAAGGGATAGACCCCTTCTCAGCACCACTTCCTTCTATCCTAGGTATTTTACAAGCAACTAGCTGCCATTTCTAATTGTCATGTTGGACATAATCAAGTAGCTGTAGCCTCTCTAAATGCCTTCAAGAAACAGCTTAAATATTTTTTCCTATCAAATTGGATATGTTCATGCTCTAATATCCAAGAAACATTTAGGGATAATCTAACTTAACTGTATCTTTTATAGCTCTCTCTCTCTTACTACTGCCTACACATTTTTTTCCGTCATATTCCATACTAGTCAGCTCATGTTACACTCAATTCCCATAATCCCTTATTACTGTTCTTTAATTTATTAACTTCCAAAGTTCACACAACTTTATCTGTATATTTACTTACTTCATGCCTAGTACCTTGGTTCAGCATTGTATTGACCTTAGTCTTACCATATTTCTGCTTAGTTTCTTGCCGTACTACATGAAAATTTTCATATATTTATTGTATTGTATTTCTATCCATTCTATATATTCCTTTATTGCATGTTATGTAATTACTTCAGAAGTATGTATACTTAAAATGTGGTCTGTGTTTATCTTTGTTCTTGCTATTTGTTTACTTCAACTTTTTTTTTTTTTTGGGAGCTTTTCTCCTCGGGTCTCTGCTGAAAAAGGGCTTCTAAGAACCCAAACAGACTAACCCGGTTAACAAATGTAAAAATAAAAATAAATAAAACTTTCTTATTGAGACCTCCTACAAAGGATCATATTCCTCCTTGCGATGTAACCATTATGCTTCAAGCAATAATAAACCCTTCTTTCAAACTGGCAGCTTCAGCAGATTTGAAATACCTTTCTTATATGTCTGTTTTTTCTTGTGGCTGTCATTTCAGCTAAAAGGATTTCTGAATTGCAAGCACTCTTTTGTAAACCGTATTTCTTTTTTTTTTCCTCATAAGGATAGGGTTTCTTTTGAGAACAAATCCTTCTTCCATCCTAAAAGTGGCATCAGAGATTAACATTAATCAAACCATTAATTTGCTAGTATTCTTTCCATGATTTTCTAATAAAGTAGACTATATTCTGCACTTATTAGATGTCCACAGACAACTTAGATTTTATGTCCATAGGACTAAGGATTTCAGAAAATCTGATTGGTTATTTGTAAGTTTTTCTAAAGCAAAGCTGAGGCAGAATGTTTCAAAAGTCATTCTGTCTATATGACTGGCTGATTGCATTGCATTGTATTACACCTGTATATGAAAAATTGGGACTCTCTTTAGCTAAGAAACCAAAAGCTCATTCTGCAAGGGCTATGGCTGCTTCTACTGCCTTCATGCACAGAGTTCCTATTGATGAAATTTGTGCAGCAGCAACTTGGTATACAGTCCACACTTTCATTTTTCATTATAGAGTGCATGTATAGTCAAGATCACGTACATCCTTCAGTTCCACCATTCTCAGGAATATCTTTCCTTGATACCTTCCTAGGTTGTGGCAACTAGGTTTTCAGATGAAAAAAGACACCATCGGATACAAAAGTTATGCACCATAACACTAGATCCATATTGTCTTATTTTCATCTGGTCAACATCTCTCAGTCTTCTCCCTTTCCAAATATTTTTTTCTTACCTGGTGCTCCTCTTTGATTGAGTGTACCTAACCAGAAACCTTGTTATTACACAACCTCATTTGGTTGTTTTTTCGTAGTTATTGTGTGGTATAGTATTTGTGGACATGGGATCCACTTTTAAATGTCAAAATTCCGAAATCTCGACTTAAAAAAAAACATACCCAAAACATTGAGATTTCAGAATCTCGACATTTAAAAGTGGGTAAAAAAAAAATAAAAAAATAAAGTAAAACAAATTGTTTGCAGGGGGGCAAGCCCCCCCCCGCACCCCCCACTCCCCTACTTAAATATACCAACTCTGAGATCGCACTACAGTGCAGAGAATGGTAAGTGCAACAGGAGCATTACCGTTCTCTTCAATGTAGTGCGATCTTGGAGTTGATATATTTAATTAAGGGGGTGGGGGTGCAGGGGGGCTTTCCCCCCTACAAACACTTTATTTCAAGTCTCTCTTTTTTTTTTTAACCTACTTTTAAATGTCGAGATTCCAAAATCTCGATGTTTTGGGTACGTTTTTTTAAAAGTCGAGAATTTGGAATTTCGACATTTAAAAGTGGACCCGTTCCATGAACCTGAATCTATTTGTGACTCTAACAAAACTTGCTAGAGAGACAGTTTCATATCCCAAAGGCTACCTCGTCTATGGAGTAAACTTCCCATCTTCATAAAACAAAGCCTGTCTCTCACTCTCTTCAAATCGAGTTTAGATAAATGGATGGGGAACCGTAAATTCACTCCTGGAGTCCATATCCCTTATGGACAGAGGAAGTCTGTAAAATGACTCAGGGTTCCAACACTCAAAGACCCAGTACACTGATACTACTCCATCCCATATCTGGAAAATTAAGATATAATATTGTCATATTATGGGTATTATTGGCTAGGTTTGTAAAGGCTCTTGTGCCATTAGCCTAGTAATCACCTATGAGCCTATAATTACCCATGAGTGTGGTAGGCGGATTCCATTCAGGGACTTGCATACGAAGTGTTTTTTTTTTTTTGCCTAGACCTAGAACATGATAACAGATCTTGCTAAGTCTGTCAATCATTCATTCCCAAAACCTTTAGGTTGAGGCTTTCCACTGTGAACATATTTCTAGAGACCCAATGTTTTAAATGCATGGCCCAGTCCAAAAGGCTGACTGCACATTCTTGGATGTCTCTCTGCCTTAGAAGAAAACAAATAAAGATGTCTCGAAAAGATCTGCAGTCCATTTTTGACTCCAGCTTAACCACTGAGGTTCCAGAATCCATAGTACATCAGACTACTTTTCATTTGTCCACTACCAAGACCCTGTCAGAAGTCAGTATGGCTCTTGTGTCTTTGCAGAAAGCTGATATGACTGAGGGACCATGTCTCATCATTTCCAAGGCACCACATGATGTCCCTCAAATTTTAGTTGGGGAAGAGATCCCAGGCTGTCTAATAGAAGCCAGACAGGGTTCCGAACTTGTGTGTGTCTCATTCAGGCAGATATCTCACCTACAAAGAAAAAACAGAAGACTAGACATGTGGCCTGTCCCTCAGCAGCTAGGGAAAAGGAGTGGAAATGGTTCTTACAGGGGTTGTTCAAAGCTATTATGTCTTTGAAACCTCACTGCTTTGGGTCTTTGCAACCACAGGCTACTCCTCAAAAATCTACCCTGGTTTCTTCTTCTTCTGATGAAGGACTATCACTCTGACCATTCTCTGCGCTATTCGTCTCAGCTGCCTGTATTCTACAGGACAAATCTCTTCTAATGAAGAGCACTCGCTCTCACCAAATTCCCCTACTGAGGAAGCATCCTTTGGGAAGAGTATACAGAACACGATGAAACACTTTGATTGGCAGTCCACACAGATCTTTAATCTTCAGAAGAGGTATTAAACCCTCTTGGAGTTGGGTACCCCTAGACCTTCTCCATTCTCTCCTGTCCTTGAGGCTTTCCAGGATGCTTTTCAGTCCACCTTTTCTGCATCTGATTCTCAGCAATCAGCTCCTAAAAGACCAATTGGGTTTTACAAGGTGCATGGTGACCTAAAATTTTTATAAAAGAATCCAGTGGCAGACCCCTCTGCTGTGTGTCTCTCTGTCTCTCTTTTTCTGTCTCTCACTTTTTTCAGATAAGCCGTCTAAGCTTCTGCCCAGTGCTAATGCCCTACCTTTGGGCAAAGATAGTAGAGCTGTGGATAGATGGGGAAAAAAGGTTTACACCTCTGCTACCCTTGCCTTTAGGGCAATTGACTATTAGACTCATAAATGACAAAGTACTTGATATCTGTCCTAAATTCCTTAAACAAATTTATACTGAACCCCCCCCCCCCCCCCACAGCAGGGTCTAAGTATCAGATACAGAGCTTACTATTACAGGGCCACTCAAATTGCTAAGTGCAGTTATGATGCAGGGGATGCTTCTTCTAGGGCAGCTGCCACTGTATCTCTTATTCACAGATATGCATGACTTTACAGTCACCCTATCCCTGAGGATTTCAAATCAAAATTTTTTGACTCTCCCTTGGACAAAAGATTTACCATTTGGTCCTCAGGCTGTCAGCCTGCTCAGAACTGTCCAAGACCAAGGTAAGACCATTAAAGACTGCAAACAGATTCTGCTCTCCTCATTTTCTAGATACTGTAGAACCTACCCATTTAAATATGCCTCCTTTATTAGACGGAATCCTTGGACAGCTCAGAAACAAAGGAAAACACCTATAGAAAGGGTACTCTGAAAAAACCCATAGGGAACCTCCAGCAGGGAGGCCTCCCTTTGGTAGCAAAAATCTGTGACTACTTCTGCAGCAACCATCCCCTTGGCCTTAGTCCCATTATTCCTCTTTCACAAAGACTGTCACTGTCTCTGGTCAGGTGGGAAGTTATTGCCACAGAGAAGTGGGTCCTCTCCATCATCAAGGATGTTTATGCCATGTCTTGGGAAAATATTCCCCCTATGAATGGCATACTACATCCTTGTCAAAACCAAATATCCCTTCTGACCCCTGTTATTCAAGACCTGTTGAATCAGAGCACTGTCAAGCAAGTCCCAAAGAACTTCATGGGAAAGGATTTTAATCCATGATTTTTCTAATTCCAATGAGGGAAGGGCAGTGGAGACCCATCGTAGATCTGTCTTTCCTAAACACTTATTTGTAGGTACCATCTTTCAAAATGCTGTCTCTTCACACTCTTCTGCCTTTCATTCTCCCCCAAGCTTTCTTAGTGTCCCTAGATCTGAAGGATGGCTACTTGCATATACCTCTTCATCCTTCTTGCAGGAGATTCCTCAGGTTTTTCTTTGACTTCTCACATTTTCAGTTTACTGCTGTGCCTTTTGATCTTTCCACAACTCAAAGAGTGCTCACAAAGTGTTTAGCACCAGCAGTGGCTTTCTGTTACACTCAGGGAATTCATATTTCCTCTACCTGGATGACCTACTGATTGAAGATCTCTCTCCAAAAATTCTTCTTCAGCATCTACCCTTCACCCTCCAACTTTTGATATGTCTGGGTTTCACTGTAAACTACAGAAAAAAAATCTCACATTGTTCCTACATATGATCTGTTTTTTTCTGGTCTGCAGACTGGACAAAAATAAAATGTGTGCCTTCCTTCCCCCAGAATAAAGCTCACAGTCTGTCCAGTTTATTTTTCCAAAATCTTTCCAATGCAACCCATTGCTCAGCAAGGGAGATGCTATGAACTTTGGGATTCATGGCAGCCACCATCTCTATGCTTCCCCTGGCCAGACTTCACGTAAGGAAAATCCAGTGGTACCTGAAATCTGTTATTCCAGCACTGTCAACCCTTGGACACATTGATTCCCTTTCTCAAAAATGAGCTACCTTGATGGAAAGGACAAGTTATCTTCAACCTATGACTGACATTCATACCACTTCCTCCTGTTCAACAGGTTGACACAGACGCCTTGGACAAGGTGTGGGGGGCATGGACAGGATCACACTCAGTGCAGGGGAAGAGGCAACCTCTGTTCCTGGAGGAACATATCAATCTGAAGGAAGTGATGGCTCTTCTGCAAGCTGTTTAGATCTTCGCCCTCCTCTGGAAACTCAGACCATTCCTGGTGTACACAGGCAACACCACAGTCAATAAACAAAGAGATACCAGGTCTTATCAACTTTGCAGGTTAATACAAGAGGCATGGAGTTTGGCATCCCAAATGAATATTATGCTCACGGCCACATACATCACTTCTCAGGGAAATGTGCTAGCAGACTTCCTAAGCCACTCCTTGGAGGATCCCCACAAATGGACTTTGAACAGAGAGGTTTTCCAGACAATCATGCTTCAGTGGGGCATTCCTTAGATAGACCTCTTTGCATCATCAACCATCAGTCATCTCCCTCAGTTCTGCACTAGGGACCCTTGTCCCATAACCTGGAGGACAGATGCCTTTTCCTTCCAGTGGACAGGAAAGTTCCTTTGTACTTCCCTTTCTCTGCCTTTTCTTTTAAAAATTCTTCCAAAGACACAAAAGGACACATACAAAGTCCTTTTACTCTCACCATTTGGCTGAGGCAGCATTGGTTTCCCCCTGCTGGTTCACCTGACAGAGGGAAATTATGAGAGAATCCCTCTTCTACCGGACCTGATAACTCAGCAAAAAGGATTGCTGCTTCACCCAAATCTTCCATCTTTCAACTTGACTCTATGGATGATGGAATTTTAATTCCTCAAAGACACCTCTTCTCTGAAGAGGTTGTTCAAGTCCTACAGGAGGCCATGTGACACACAACTAGAAAATCTTCACACATCTAAATGGAAAAGGTTTTTCTATTGGTGCCGCAAACATAAGTCAGGACCCACTCTTATCACAAGTTCCAGCTGTATATCTCTGTGAACTACTACAGTCAGGTTTGGCCTACTCTTCTATAAAAGCTCACATGCAGCTATCATTGCCTGCCTCCCTGTTAACCCTCCACTTACAGCTAAGGCAGTTGTCAAGCTTTTGCTCAGGGGATTCCTGCATCTTAACCCATCAAGGAAATCTATCTCTCCCCTTTGGGGGTATTAATTTTGTGATAGAAAAGCTTACATTGCCTCCTTTTGAACCAGCATCTTTTGCTTCACTACAATTCTGTACTTGTAAAACTATCCATCTGATGTTGTAAATCTTCATTCATTCCTTACTGATAGGACTTCTGTTCCGTCCTCGGAACTGACAAGGCCGGTACCAAGCTCGCACCAGCCAAAAACTCTCAGCTAAGACCTACCCATAATGCCCCTCTCATAGTCTCTTCAGATCTTGTTTGCCGTGTTCCTCGTCAGACATGCCAAGCCTTCTCTCAAGTTAAGTTTAGTTTTTTTTTTGTGGTTGTTTCTAGTTTTAGCGTTTTATTTTCAGTTTTCTCGCTAAGGTTATTTTTCGTTTCTACTTTCTTTATTTCCTGATTAAACCCTACCCACTACCTTGGTAGTTTTTTCGTACCATCGTTGGTAGTACTCCCTCTTCCCTACCTTAGTAGGCCCTTCTCTTACTTTTTTGGTATTTCTTAGTACCATTGTTGGTACTCATTTCCTAGCTATCTGTACAAAAAAAAAAAAAGGAGAAAGAGTTTTTCGCTATCCCTTTATCTTCTTGTTTGGTAGATATATTTTTTGTGTGGTTAGTACTAGTATGTTATAATGTTGGTTAAGGCCAAGCTTGGATTCAAGCAGTGTGATAAGTGCGGGCATAAGATGCCCAACTCTGATGGTCACGCCCAGTGTGTTTATTGTTTGGACTTGACCACATTAATGTTTCTTGTGACATTTGTTCTAGCTTCAGCAACCGTACGTTGGCTGAATGCAAGAACAAGCTTATTTTGAAGGGTATGCTGAAAACACCCTTCGCAGAGGCTGTTTCTGGGATGGAGGTCTCACCACCTCCTAAACATAAGGATGTGAAAAAGCAGAAGGAGAAACAGAGTCTTTCAGTTCTGAAATCCTCATCCTCCTCAGAACCGAGTCGACACCCTGCTTCTCCCGCACCGTCGGCACAGACAGCTTCGGCACCAGGGTCCCTGTCTTCTCCCTTGGTGCCGTCCTTGATTCTGACTCAGAATTCTACCACTGTACCAGCTTCGGTACCATCCCCCTCAGTGCCGACCTTGTTTATGACACAGGCTCCGACCACTGTACCTGCAGCGGCACCATCCCCAGCCACGATGCCGATGTCTTACATGCTCCACTGATAATGACACCTTTGGTCCCGAAGATCGAGCACCTTGCCAGAACCAGGTATTCTCCATCTTATGACCCCTTTTTGGGACAACAATTTAGTCCATTTCTTGAGAGACCGGAATCTCCATCGGCAGCTTCCTTCAGATCCACCAGGAGTCTTTCGGAACAAGATGTAGTGAGGGTTGTGGACCAGCTTTTGGGAGCTAGAAGATTACCCACCCCGACTAGGTCTTCCCTCCCTCTTGGAATGGAAGCTCTCATGGCGTATTCACCTGTCTATCCTCCTCCGACCCCCCCCGAGGTCTCGGAGACTTCGGTACCAATGGCCATCCCAGTGCATTCTGTCTCAGCTCCGACAGCAGAGGCTTCCCTGTCAGCACCGATTACTCTTGGTGCCGCGGCGCCTTTGGAACTGTCGTACTCTCGGGGCAGTGATTGGGCTGTCAGCACCGTGGCATCTAGTTCAGCGCCGATTTTTTTCTGTGGTGCCATCTACGGCCACGGCTCTCCTGGCAGCTACCGGTACTCTCGGAGCTCCTCACCTGGAGGCGGGCTCCTCGGGGTGGGGTGTGACCCTGGTTCCGAGGTCATCCTTCTTAGTTTCAGGCTCCCATCCCTCCTCGGGCAGATCTGCTTTCCAGGTGATGGAGAGGGTTCTTGCTTCAACAGTCTCGCAGTTGGCACCATTGGCATCGGAACTAGACCCCCCCCCCCTCTAGAATGCAGCTGTCCCAACCGCCTACTCTAGGATCTTGAGCACGGGAGCTGCAAGACCTTCCCTTGAAGGGCACCCTTTCTTTGGAATCCTCCTCAGAAGACCCCACTTGGGAGCCGCCCCAGAAGAAACTTTACAAGAGGAAGCATCTTGATTCCCCTGAGGAATCCATCACCGAAGACACCGATTATGATGAGGGAGAAGGGTCCCCATGGAAGACATCTCATTTGAAGACATTCTCGAGATCCTCAAGAGGAGGGGAGACTGCAAGCCCTCCAACCCATCTTCGGAGGAATCAGTGTTCTTGCAGGCTTTCTGTGCTCGACCATCTACTTCCTGGGTGACCCCACTTGTGGATGAGCTCATTAGGCTTATTATGCAGCATACCTGGAAGGCCCCGGACAACATAGAACTTTTCCCCCATAGGCCAGGTAAAATTTTGTCCACTCCTGAAGACCAACCCAACTGGTCCAAACAGCTGGTATTTGATTCCATGGTTGTGGCGGCGGCCATCAAGAGGGAACTGTCAGAAGATAGTTCCACTGTTCATCCCCCGAACAAGGAGTCTCGGGCTATGAACAGACTGGGGAAGTGGACCTATGCTTCAGCGACCTTTGCCATTCAGTCACTGAATTACCTGGCACACTTTACTTGCCTCCAAAGAGACCTAATCTCAGAAATGTCTGCCTCTTTGGCGGGGCTACTTCCTGAGGAGGTGCATGATACTGTTGCCTCTCAGCTAGCTACCCTAGAATCCATCTCGAACTCCTCAATGCGCATGATTTCTCACACTACTGAGGGAGCAGCTCGAGCAGCCCCATCGGGCATCGTCATGAGACAGCATGCTTGGATACGTTTGTGTGACTTCGTGGACCCCTTTAAATCTTCCTTTGTCAACGCGCCTGTTGACGAATCTTCCCTTTTTGGTCCAAAAGTAAGAGACACACTATCACGTAGTGAGAAGGATGGAAAGACCTTGTCTGCTGTGGGCATACGTTTTTCCACCCCCCCAGAGATCCTACTCCAGGAATCAGAGGGGAAGAAAACTGTGGTTCAAGAAGTCCCAAGGATTTTTTCATGACACTTGTGATGAGCAATCCCCCTGGGAAAGAGGGGGCAACTTATCCAGAAGATGCCCCTTTCGGGGCAGAGGGGGTCCGCGCAACCAGGGCGCTAGGGATTCCTTCTCTGGCTGACCCTTTCAGCGCTCCTGAACAGCGGCCCGATTGCTTTCCTTTGAAAGCAGTCGTGGGTCGACTTTCTCTGCACCTACAGGCCTGGCATCTCATAACAATGGATGTGTGGGTGCAGAGAATAATATCCAGAGGCTGTCATATCCCTTTCAACCTTACTCCCAGACCCGTAAAACGAACCTCCAATGTCCCACCCGGTCAGAAGGAGGCTGCAGCCTTAGAAATTGAAAAGCTGCTAAGAAAAAGAGTCATCCAACCAGTCCCACCAGACCAAAGAGGATCCGGGTTTTACTGAAGGTTCTTTTTAGTGCCAAAAAAGACTGGACTGGAGACCAATCCTGGATCTCAGCTTACTAAACAAATTCATCAAACCTCAAAAATTCCGGATGGTCACTGTACAGTCATTTCTCCCTTTTCTGGGGAAGGACTACTGGATGTGCTCTATAGACCTCTAGGAAGCATATTACTACATAAAGATGGACAAATGCTCCCGGAGATTTCTCCGCTTCCAGCTGGGAGCCAATTACTATCAGTTCAGGGTACTGCCCTTTGGTCTCTCGACAGCCCCCAGAGTTTTCACCAAATGTATGGCAGTCGTAGTAGCTCATCCCCGACTACAAGGATTCCAGGTGTTTCCATATCTAGATGATTGGCTCCTTACCTCTATGACCAGGAATCTTCTGATTCTCAGTCTCTCTTACACTCAAAGCCTTGCTCTTCACCTAGGTATCACGATCAACGTGGACAAATCACACGTCTCCAACAAGAGCACTGGAATTCATTGGAGCGATCTTCGACACAACATCCTGTCAAGCTTCCCTTCCTCCTCACAGGCTTTCAAAAATAAGAAACCTGATTTAAGTCCTCCTTCCACAGACATTTGTACCAGCACACCTCTTACTACAACTATTGGGCTCTATGGCACCAACCATTAGCTTAGTACCACTGGCGAGGTTGCACATGAGATTATTAAAGTGGCTCCTTTCATCACAATGGTTGATCTTAACCCACCCACTTGACCACATGATACGCCTTACAAACCTTTGCAAGAAAGAAATGCTATGGTGGATGAGGCCAGAAACAAATCTTTGGTGTCGACCATTCTGTCTTCCCAGCCCTGGGCTACGGTGACCATGGGCGCTTCCCTGTTAGGGTGGGGGGGAGCATTTCCAGGGAAAGATGGTCCAAGGCACCTGGTCCCCCATGGAGGCCAATTTGCACATAAATGTCCTGAAATTGAGGGCAGTTCTCTTAGCGTTGCAAGCATTCCCCACATCCCTTCCTTCCGGGACCACTGCATTTCAGTCGGACATGTCAGTCGTCTGGTACCTCAACAAACAAGGTGGTACCAGGGCTTACCCCCTGTGTCGGGAAGCCATGAGAATTTGGCATTGGCCAATGGCTTCCAACCATTTTCTCATAGCAGTGCACATTCCCGGTAGTTCCAATCTTATTGCAGACAATCTGAGCAGGAACATTTTGATGCCTAACGAGTGGTCCCTCAGTCCGATAATAGCGGCTCAAATCTTCCCTCGCTGGGGCAGGCCTTGCTGCGACTTGTTTGCTTCACCCCTAAATAACAAATGCAGAAGCTACTTTGCCCTGATCCCTTCTCAGGGGGAGTCACTGAGGGATGCTGTGATGCACGATTGGCCCACGGGTCTACTGTACATCTTTCCCCCATTTCCCCTCATCCTGAAATTTCTACAGAAAGCTCAAAGGTTGAGAAGCGAAGTGATCCTCATTGCCCCTTATTGGCCCTGTCTAGTCTGGTTCCCATTCCTATGGCCTCACCTGATTCACAGCCCGTGGATCCTGGATCAATCCCAAGGACTGCTGTCTCATCCTCAGGGATGATTCACCCCAGTCTCCACAGCTCCAAGCTCACAGCTTGGTTTCTTCACTTCCGATGATTGCCAGGCTGCCTGATATTTCATCCCCTGTTTGCAAGATCCCTCTGGCTTTGCACAAACTTTCCACCAGAAAAATTTATTCCAGTAAGTGGACTAGGTTCTCTAGATGGGCCAGAGAACATAATATAGACCGATTTTCCATGCCTATTCAGAAGATCCTACAATACCTCACTACCCTGTTGCACGCTGGAGCTTCAGCATGGACAGTTACAGTGCATTTAGCAGCTGTTGCAGACTTTCACAGTGAAACTGACACTTCATTTGTTATGTCACACTGACTGTGCAAAACCTTCATGAAAGGAATATTACATATTAAACCTCCTGTCAAGCCTCCTATAGAGCCATGGGACTTGACTTTGGTGCTTCAGTCATTAACAAGTCCTCCCTTCGAGCCTTCTAATTCCTGTGATATAAAATTGTTGTCTTGGAAAACTCTACTTCTAGTAGCCCTTACCTCAGTGAGAAGAGTATCTGAGTTGCAGGCCTTGAGTGTCAAGAGACCATACTTGATTTTTCATAGGGAAACAGTTTCTCTACGTACTGACCCCTCCTTTTTGCCCAAGGTTATTTCTGTTTTTTTCCATTAACCAATCTATTGACCTACCGGTTTTCTTTTCCTATCTTTCAAATAGAGGGGAATACCTTCTGCATACTCTTTATGTTCATAGGCAACTCTGTTTCTACTTGGACAGAACTAAATCTTTCAGAAAAACGGATCAATTGTTAGTGGTCTTTGCAGGGCCAAGAAAGGGTAAGCCTGTTTCCAAAATGACCTTATCTTCTTGGCTCAGAAACGCCATTACTTTCATCTACCATCAAAACAAAGTGTCCTTGCCTTCCAAAATAAAGGCTCACTCTACTAGATCAATAGCTACCTCAGTGGCCTTTCACTCCAGAGCCTCTATGGATGATATCTGCACAGCAGCAACTTGGGCAAGACCTCATACCTTTATCACTCATTACAAATTGGATTTGGCCTCCAGGGGACAAGCATCTTTTGGTTCTATGGTGCTCAGCAATGTCCTTCCTTAGGGCCACCCAGGACTCAAGAAGCTGGGGACTCAGTCCTATCAGTAAGGAATGAATGAAGATTTACAACATTAGATAAAGAAGTTACGTCTTACCATAACGTTCCATCTGTGTTGTAGATCTTCATTCATTCATTACTTCCCGCCCTCCTTCCCCCAGCCTGGACTCCTGGTGGACTTTAGGATCGCCTTATTAGTTAAGGTATCCGCTCCAACAGAGCCTCCTACTATCACTATTATTATTTCCATACTATAAGGGCGGGCAAATTTGATCTGAAGAGACTATGAGAGGGGCATTGTGGGTAGGTCTTAGCTGAGAGTTTTTGGCTGGTGTGAGCTTGGTACCGGCCGTGTTGGTTCTGGGGACACAACCGTAGTCCAATCAGTAATGAATGAATGAAGATCTACAACAGAGATGGAATGTTATGGTAAGACATAACTTCTTTTTCTCTTGGTCCTCACCTCTGCTAGGAGAGTTTCTGAGTTACAAGATCTAATGGCCATTTAACCCTTTCTTATTTTTCAGAAGGACAGGGTGACTGTCAGGGATAATCTATCCTTCATGTCTAAGGTAGTGAATGAGCTGGCCCTCATTTAGGCTGTTCATTTTCCCACTTTATTTTCCAATCCATAAAACAGTGGAAATTATATTACATTCTGTGGGCATTCACAGGCAACTCCGAAATTATCTGGACAAAACTAAATATTTCAGAAAGACAGACCAGCTGTTCATATCATTTATGAGCCCTAAGCTGGACCATTCAGCCCCCAAACAAACTATTGCAGCTTGGATTTCTAAGGCTGTCTCATTTTGCTTCTCGCACTATGGGAAGACCTTGCCCTCCTGCCCTAAAGCACATTCAACTGAGGCAGTGGCTTCATTAGGGGCATTTCACTTAAGAATGGATTCCAGGTCTAACTTAGAGGCTGCCAGTTGGGCTTCTGTACATACTTTTACCAAATACTACAAAGCTGATGCTTTCTCCAGGTCCAGTGCAGCCTTTCTTCAGTCAGTTTTACCTGTACAGCTGGACAACTCTTCTACTTAGTAGCCAACCACCCTTCTTTCCTCCTTCAGCTCTGGGAATCACCCATGTGTCAGGAGTACTGCAACAGTGATTTCAGTCAAGACATAGTGCAGTTGTGAAAGAACTTATCATAATAATAGATGTCCTGCTGATCACTGTTGCAGTATTCCATCCCACCCTCCATCCTCTCTTCACTACCTTACTTCAGCCTTAATTTTTCTCTCCCCATTTGCTTCTTTGCTTTAACCTCTGCTATATTCTATGAGAATGGGGAAGTTTTTGTACCTAGTCGAGCTACACCCTTCCTGGCTGACTAGTCTTCTCTCTCAGTATTCTTCAGGCCACTGGCTTGGAGATTGTCTAAGAATCCATGTTTGGATGTCCATCTGTCTACTGCGATGCATACGAGCTGAAGTCATGCATTGGACATATGACCTAGGGAAGGTAAAGTTTTGGTATCCTGGCCAGATATCAGCAGGTGACAATACATATGTCAGGAATACTGCAACAGTTTTCAGTAGGACATGTACTGTTGTGGTGAGTTCTTATACAACTGTACTTTATTAAACAGAAAAATTATTGACATTAAGTTAATTTATGCATTTATTTGATTTCCAGTCTCTCATCAAAAGGGTTGTTTAATTTAAAAAAAAAAGTGCATTCAGGCTGTTTTCAGTGGTGGTGGACTTCTTGTTTTTGTTTTTGTATATTTCTGACTGAACATTTCAGCTGTTTGCATCAAAATGCCATTTTTTGTAAGAATTTGAGAGTGACATTAAACATGGAATCATAGTAAATAAAGGCAAGAAATGGTTTTAGTAAATATTATTTATTTGTTTTGGTACCTGGGAGGTTGTGCCAGTTACAGGTGAACTTTTTCAGGCAAAACCCAGCTTCAGTGTGAGTAGTTTCCACCAAGAAATTATACAATTTGCAACACAAAGAATATATTGGAAGGTTGATTCCCCCCAGCCATCCATTCCCTTCTCCTCCAGCAGTATTGCTGAATCCTTCAACAAACACTTCACTGAAACTATAACATCTCTAAATAAACAACACTTCCCTACAACAGCCCTCCAACTCCTAACCATAACCCCCCCACTCCTCTTTTCTTCTTCACCTCAGTACCTACCTCCAACATAAAAAGACTATTGTCAAAACTTAAACCCACCAAACTCGCAGCTGACAACCTCCCCTCTGAATACTTGAAAATTGCATCTGATACACTAGCCTGCCCAATTTCAATTCTAATCAACCGTTCCATAACAGAAGGCTATGTTCCTTCGATATGGAAAGTATCCCACATCATTCCCCTCCACAAAGGCACCCCCTCCACTGACCTCTCCAATTACCTCCCCATTGATATCCTCTCCCCTCTCTCCAAGATACTTGAAAAATGTATCAACACCCAGGTCTCCAACTACCGCCTAGCTAATAATCTCCTCTCCAAAACTTAACATGGTTTCAGGCCATATCACAGCACTACCTCCGCTCTGCTCTCCTTCACCAATACTATACTTCATCACAAAAACAATGGCCTCTTCTCTACTGCCGTATTTCTAGATCTCTCAAAGGCCTTTGACATGGTATCTCATGAGCTACTACTCTTTACTCTCCCCAACCTCTCCTTCTCATAACCAGTCTGCAACTGGTAATACAGCTATCTACACAGACACCAGCAATCAGTAATCTGGGACAATAACACATCACCTCACCTCCCAGTTACTCTCAGAGTTCCCCAAGGGTCTATCCTTGGCCCTCTGCTATTCTCACTTTTCACTAACAACCTACATGCTGCCACCACATAAGTATCTCTTGTACAGTACAAGGATGACTCTACTCTCATCTGCTCTGCCCCCACTCTACCAGAACTACAACAAATAACACAGGAATCATTCTCCTTTGTAGAAAGCTGGCTATCCAATGCTCATCTCCTACTCAACCCAAGTAAGACAAAACTTCTCCTGTTCTAACCTTCCAAAGCCACCCAAAACACCCCCAACTTCAACATTCTTGCCAAAGACAATACCATCATCTCTCCATCAGAACACACAAAATTACTTGGTGTGGAAATAGACAACAAACTTAGATTTGACACCCACATATCTCTCACAATAAAAAAAGTTCACAAGAAACTTGGTGCATTATATCGAAGTTGCCAATTCCTAACCAAGGCAGCTAGAATCTCCATAGCCAATTCTCAGCTAATCTCCACCCTACTCTAGGCATCCCAGATTTGTAACAACCTTAGACAGACAGACCTACACAAGCTGGATGCTTGTTACAACAAAATTGCTAAATTTGCCACTGGAACCTCCTACCGCAGCCATCATTGTATCTCCCTTAAAGAACTAAACTGGCTAGAACTCCCATAATGCCTTCACTTTACTCAACTCACCCTCACTCATAAACGTATTAACCACCCCTTAACATCCCTTCCCTTCAAACCCTTCTCCAACCCTATTACCCCACTAGGCCCCTAAGATCAAGTAACAAAAATCAACTCACTGTTATCAAACCCAAAAACTCAGCAGAAGAAGCCATATTTTCATGTACCATATCTAAACTTTACAATCTACCACCCTCTATAACTACTGTACCTTCCAGCAGCCTTTTCAAGACTCTACTCAAATTCCACTTAAATTTGCACTGGCTTTGTCCTTGTACTAATCCAGACTAACACCCCCACCTTTATCCCCCTACCTAGAATCGTAACCCAACTATACTACTGCCACTACTAACCACAGTCAGAAATAGCTAGTTGTCTTTACATACTTTAACATCTTGTCTGACAACTTTGTTACTAATATTATAAATGACAAGAAACTATCTTAACTTGCAACATTTTCTGTATATACTGTTGATAATCAATATATTGTTATTGTATTAAACCCAACAACCTGTAATGTTGTTTACTACTGCTGCAACTTTGTATCTCTGTCATGTACATGATGTGGAGCTTTTCTCCCTGGACATCCGCTGAAAAAGGACCTGCGTCCAGTCGGAATTTCCCGGTAAACAAATGTAAATAAATAAATAAATCATCACACATCTCAAGTATAGAAGAGGCATTGTCTGATTTTGATGGAAGATTACTTGAAAATGTGAAAAACACTGAATTTCTTCTGAAACAAAACAACTTATTCCAGGAAAAATACAAGTGTTAGAGAACAGAGCTAGGAGGAATAACACCAGGATATATGGGATTCCTGAAAAAGAAGAGGGAAACAGTATGATTCAATTCCTTAATACCTGGCTGCCTAAAACTTTGAACCTGTCTGAAACATTTTCCTTTGGCACTGAAAGGGCATGTAGATCACTTTCCAATTCATCATTAAAAAAAAAACACCTTCAACAAGGTCAGTTATTGTAAGATTTTTCTCAAGTCAAGATAAAGATTTAGTTGCATGGACTGATTATCCAGTTAAAATTAAAGAAAATACTATAAGATGTGACAATGGCTATTCAAGATTAGTGATGTCAGAGAGAAAGCATGTATACCACTTGTTAAAAGCTTAAAGAAAAACAATTAAAGCTCATATCTTGTTTTCAACAAAAATAAGGATTCACCTTCCAGAAGGAAAGAAGACTTTAACACCTTAGAATATGCATTGGACTTTATATAGAAAATAAAATAATAGAAAAACAGAAGAAATAGACTAGGATCTATCAACTTTTGAAGATAAATGCAACAAGAGATGGTTGGTTAATAAAAGACAAAAACAGAAAAAAAACTGAAGTACAAATGAAAATCAGTGTATTTAGTGGTTATCAGTTCTTATTAATTTAAAGAAGTGCTCGAATACTTATGAACAGGAGCTGAATATTACTTTTTCAAGGTAAATAATTTATTTATTTCTTTCCCTACTTCAAATGGTTATTAGTTCCTTTTTTATAATATTAGAGTGCGATTCTTTTAGCTATATATGAAATTAAAGCCACTTGTTTTCATTAAAGTGTAAAAAGCTAAACTGTTTATTTTATTAAACGTTAGTCATTATTGTGATGAAACTTATGTCTGATATCTTGGCATATTTGAGTAATGTACTGTTAAATGTAATACAAGATGCAACAAATAACACTAAAGAGGCATGTTAAGTTACATTTCTGGGTTCTTAAAATGGTTCGGTAATGTGCTACTGATAGTATACTTGACATGGAATAGCACCCAGTAAAGTTATGCTATGTTATAAACAAAGTATAGAAGTATACATTGGATATAAAAAGTGTACACACCCCTGTTAAAATGCCAGGTTTTTGTGATATAAAAAAATGAGACCACAATAAATAATTTCAAAACTTTTCCCACCTATAATGTGACCTATAACCTGTACAATTCAATTGAAAAACGAACAAATCTGTTAGGGGAAAAATATAAAAAACATACAATACGCTGGTTGCATAAGTGTGCACACCCTTAAACTAATACTTTGTTGTGTGTGCACACCCTTAAACTAATACTTTGTTGAAGCACCTTTTGATTTAATTACAGCATTCAGTCTTCTTGGGTACACACCTGCCTCAATTAAAGAGACTCTGATTAACCCCAGGTAAAGTTTAGCTGTCCTAGTAGGATTTTCCTGACATTTACTCAGTTGCCTGCTACAGCAAAAGCCATGGTTCGCAGAGTGCTTACAAAGCATCAAAGGGATCTCATTGTTGAAAGGTACCAGTCAGGAGAAGGGTACAAAAACATTTCCACAGCATTGGATATACCATGAAATACAGTGAAGACAGTCATCAAAAAGTGGAGAAAATATGGGACAACAGTGACTTTGCAAAGAACTGGACGTTCCTCCAAAATTGATGAAAAGACAAGATAAAAACTGGTCAGAGAGGCTGCCAAGAGACCTACAGCAATACTGAAGGAGCTGCAGGAATTTCTGCAACTACTGGTTGTGTACTACATGTCACAACAATCTCCCGTATTCTCCATATGTCTGGACTATGGGGTAGGGTTGCAAGACAGAAGCCTTTTCTTACACATAAAAACATCCAGGCCCGGCTTAAATTTGCAAAACAATACATCAAGTCTCCCAAAGGCATGTGGGAAAATGTTTTATGGTCTGATGAGACCAAGGTTGAACTTTTTGGCCACAATTCTAAAAGGTACATTTGGTGCAAAACAACACTTAGCATCACCAAAAAAACACCATCCTCACAGTGAAGCATGGTGGTGGCAGTAACATGCTTTGGGATTGCTTTTCTTCAGCTGGAACTTGGGCTTTAGTCAAGGTGGAGGGAATTATGAACAGTTCCAAATACCAGTCTTTTTTGGCCCAAAACCTTCAGGTGTCTGCTAGAAA
Organism: Protopterus annectens; assembly: GCF_019279795.1. Classification (NCBI taxonomy): domain Eukaryota; kingdom Metazoa; phylum Chordata; order Ceratodontiformes; family Protopteridae; genus Protopterus; species Protopterus annectens. The sequence goes on along the minus strand of NC_056739.1, from coordinate 1,578,557,126 downwards.
GCTGAAGATGAAGAGAAATTTCACCTTTCAACATGACAATGACCCCAAGCATACATCTAAATCAACAACAGAATGCTTCACCAGAAGAAAATTAAAGTTTTGGAATGGCCCAGCCAGAGCCCAGACCTAAATCCAATAAAAAATCTGTGGTGTGACCTGAAGAGGGCTGTGCACAAGAGTTGCCCTTACAATCTGACAGATTTGGAGTGCTTTTGCAAGGAAGAGTGGGCAAATTTGCCTAGTCAAGATGTGCCATGCTGATAGTCTCCTACCCAAGAAGACTGAATGTTGTAATTAAATCAAAAGGTGCTTTAACAAAGTATTAGTTTAAGGGTGTGCACACACAACAAAGTATTAGTTTAAGGGTGTGCACACTTATGCAACCAGCGTATTGTATGTTTTTTTTTTTTTATATATTGTTTCCCCTAACAGATTTGTTTTTCAGGTACTTTTCCATTAAACCCCTACCACTTTGCGCTGCTGTGTTTTGCCGGTATTTCATCAGCAGTTTGGATTGCCTTCTTTCCTGCAACAGTGGCGAACGTGACATAAAAAGAAATACACCTTTATGAATAAATCTAGCGGAACCAAGGCTAACTTTGTGTGCCAAAATCATATCTCAGTACATAAATCAGAGTAGTTGACAGGTATGCCAACAGTTGCACTCCAGCTCCATATCCCACTATTAGAAAATAAATAACTAGATAAATAGCTAGTCAGATGGACAGGTACATAGGTACACAGAAAGTGAAATAAGTATATATCCGGGTCCCACATCAAGTTTATTGAGACAGTTTGCACACTCGACTTTGGCGTGCTCCTTTTTTATATACATCAGATGACACACCAAAGGTTCAATGTAATGTTAACCACACTTATATTTTGATTTCCTAATGGCATGCGTTAAAGATAAAGTGAAGGGAATTTTTATTACTGTAAAATGCGTACACGAATGGACAAAAGTAGCAAAAGTAAGGGAAAAGAGCGCATCCTCTTCAGTCGCCGGCCTTTTCCCTAACAAGTGTAAAGAAAGTCTTGACAACACAGGCCTCCAGCACAAACAAATCACTTTCACTTCCACTTCGGGAGGGGGGTGAGCAAAGGAGCCCTCATTGTTATAGTTCTTCATTGTTTGAAAAGACAAGAGGGTGTAGCTGGGGATACTACAAATTCATGCAAAAACAGAAACCAGATCCCAAATACTCCACTAAAAGTTACTACAAATAATTGCAAAAATGGAAGCTGGATCCCAAATATTCAGTGAAAGGGTTTCAATTTATTTCCTTGTAACAGCATGTGATTCTAATTTGGCAGTAGCCGAACTTGTTCTCAGCTTCTTCCCCAAAGGCATGATAGCTAAGCAAAGTCCGATGCGTATCTATAAGGTAAAAACAAAGCAGAAGAAAAATAAATAAAAAAGGGCGAGCGGCGGAATATTAATTGTGACCCTTTTCACTTAGTTTCCAGCCATGATTTCCTGCAACTTTCAGATTTGAGCTGCAGTGTACAGCAACAGATTGACACATGCAAGCTACCGTTTCTGTTTGTCTCAAAGGCGCCTTTGGGTAATGGGTGTAGCTAAAGTCTGACTGGGATGGCACCGAGTAAATATATATATATATATATATATATATATATATATGTTGTTGTATCTTAAGGCTTTTCCCAGTTAGGGGTCGCCACAGCGGAACTCCGGTCCGCTAATGATTGGCAGTAGATTTTTACATACTGACTTGCCAGGCCTGACGCACAACCTTCAACGAAGGTACGCCCATGCTCGCATGTCTCCACACAGAAGACGCTTTAGCTGAGAATCGAACAGGACGTCTTACTGTGATATATATATATATATATATATATATATATATATATATATATATATATATATATATATATATATACACAGCAGCGGGAAGTGGTAGGGGTTTAATGGAAAAGTACCGTTTTTCAATTGAATTGTACAGGTTATAGGTCACATTAAAGGTGGGAAAAGTTTTGAAATGATTTATTGTGGTTTAATTTTTTTATATCACAAAAACCTGGCGTTTTAAAAGGGGTGTGTACACTTTTTATAGCCACTGTAGTTTCTTACATATATAAAAGTTATTATTGGAATGTTATCAGGTAATTAGAGTAACATTCACACTTTTGCAAGTTAAACCTGGAACACACATAACTGTCATTCCTTAAATGCAGTCCTTTAAAAAATGACAGTCTGCTTTATATTAAACAACTCATACAAATAGTGCTTACAGAATCATTAAATGTTATTTCTTTAAATACAAAAGCTTTTTAGTGGTTAACATGCTTTGCAATGTTTTTTGTTGTTTTTTTAGCGGTTTGGAAGGGTTTGGGGATTGATGTGTAATGTAGAGGTGGCTTGGATTCACTTGTGAACATTTCTGTGTGAATTGTAGCTGATAAACTGTTCATTTGCAAGTCCTTGTCATGAGGACCAGCTTGAAGCAGCTTAATTAGAGTCATGAGCACTTTTGTCATACTACTTCCAATTAAATATTTTTAGCCTGTGGCTGTGTGTTCTGGTGTTTTGCTGTGATTTCTGGAATTTATCAATTAGTACTGTGCTTTACACCAGATTTATCCAGGTACTTGGCTTGTTTTTTTTAAATAAAAGTAAGTAATCATTAATATTTTGAATCATATACTAAGATGTTAGTGAATACAAATTAGCTAATAAGCAAAAGACAGTGAATTGCGTTTTAAACCACTGTCAGTTATTAAATAGTTCTGAATGCTTTCTACATACCAAAATGACAGTTTATATACTAGTTTATGGAAAGGCATTTCTTTTTAAAAAAATAGGATTATGTTTCTCTGCTGTTGTCTCTTTTTAATGATAACAAAACTTAATATTTCAAAACAAATTATTTTGGAAAGTTTGAATCTTAAAAGGGAACATTTTCCATATGTTTGTTCAAATATAATGGTGAAGTATCTGATATTTAAGGAAAAAGTAAGACTGATTGTATCAGTATTACTAGATTAAAGAGTACAAGACATAGTATACAAACAGAAATAGAAAGAGATCAGAATAAATAAATGTGTATGTAGTTAAATTATATAAGTATGTCTACAAGGGTGGGAGTTTGGCATAGTGGTTAAGGTGTTCACCTTATAAGCACAAGATGCAGGATTTGATTCTCACATTGGGTGATTGGTTGCGCTTGAAATAGCCCATAAGGGTAGTTTGCCGTGTACTAATTTATGATCCTATGAACAACTTTACACATAGCAAACAAAACAGAAAAAAATGTAAAATGATCTGACCTATAAATGAATAAATATGAAAATAACAACTGTCTTCCTCCCTGTAGTAGACCAGGGAGATAATGTGAGGTACAGGGAAAGATGATTGTAAAGATATTAATTTTAGTCAACAGATTCTGAACACGTTTAACTTTTCGTTTTCAAAATAACTCACTGACTGCTTTTTTAAAGATGATGTGTACTAAAAATACGAGACACATTAATATGAATCAGAAGCATGATTTAAGTGTTATTAGTCTTATGGAGAGTTTGAGAGGTAGTTTGTTCATCTCTTTCAACAAACTAGGAATACATTATTCCACAGTACAATGTTTTAGGGTTATATCATTAAGTAATTTTTTATTTGTTTCAAAAGCTTTGTCCATAGCTGAATATTTCATATTATATATATATATATTATAAAGTATATAATAAGTTCTGTACATAAATGTGATATCATTGTACCTTTGTTTTTTTCTTTTATATAAATGTCTGATTTTAAATCTATATCTATTAATATTAATAGACTGAATAATCCAGTAAAGAGGGTGAATCTGTTCAAATACTTGCAATTGCGTAAAGCTCAAATAGTATTTCTACAGGAAACACATTTACTTAATAAAAATTTAAATAAACTTTCATTAAAAAATTATTTGGTTTTAGCAGGTTCTAGCTTTCGAGCTAAAAGAAGAGGCACCCTCATTTTAAAGTACAAGATACCTATGTTGATAAAAATGGCATGTTAAGCATTATAATTGAGTAGAACAGAAAACTGTATATATTGAACTCCTATTGGAATCCAGAGGTTAGAGCTAAAGATGCAAAAAGTCACGTAGACACTATAGCCTATTACATGAAATGTTGTCATAATGGCTGGTGATTTTAATTGTATTTTATCAGACAAAGATTCCACTGCAGATAGAAAGCTGAGAATTACATCTTCAACATAATATTTAATACAGTTTATAAATCTGATGAATGTAAAGGATATATGTGAGCTAAGAAAAACAAACTGACTTCAGTTTACCCATTATTCATACAGATACAGAACACAAACAAATTGATATCATTTTTGTCTCAAAAAATCTGTTATCACATATCAGAGAAGTTTCATTAATTTCATGGCCATTATCAGACCATAATGCTATATTCATTAATATTATTTTAAAAACTGAGAATTTAATACATCACAGGAGATTACCAGTGTTCATTATTAAAATAAAATAATTCTGGGATTGGTATGTTAAAGAGATCAAAAATTTCCTAGAAAAAACATAAATGGTGAAGTATCTGACATTGCCTTGTGGGATTCACTAAAGACTTGCTTAAATGAACGAGTTAGAAACTGATATATTAGTAAAACAAGAGAATGGGACAAAGAATTGAATATACTACAGGCCAAAATAGACACACTGAAGTTAAATCTAAAAACAAGTGACATTGTCAGACAGTCTAAACTTAAAAACTTTAATACAAAATACGTTGAAATTCTAAATCATAAAGTTTCAGTAAACCTGGAAAAACTTAAACTTCAGGCATATTCAGTAAACCCTTAAAGCTTGCACAAACGTGCTCTTAGGTCAAAGAAAATGAATAAACTAAATTATGTCAGAGAAATTATAACACATATAAATAATAAAGAGAAATAAGAATAGATATTAAAGGTATACTTAAGGGCTTTAAAATACTTTATGAAAATATAAATAATAATACAAATAACCTAGATAACGATGATATAGTTGAAACTTTTCTAAGGGAAAATATAAATAATAAAATAACAAGTGAGCAAATAAAAAAATTGATAGACCATTAAATTTAACAGAAAAGATCGAATAAAAAAGTTAAAAAAATAATAACGTGCTGGGCTTAGATGGTCTTATGCCACAACTATGTAAAATCCTACCAGATGATGCAGTTAAAATATTAGATAAGGTCTGTAGTGAAGTAAAAACAATTGCTGAAGCCCCCCCCATCATGGAAATATTCCCTTATATTACCTGTTTTACAGCAAGATAAGGATCCTACAAAGTGCTCATCATACAGACCCATTTCAGTTTTAAATGTGGACTTTAAGATGTTCATGTCCACTTTAGCTAACAAAATTAATCTACTTATACCCAAACTGATTAACAGTGATCAAACTGGGTTTATTTTAAATAGAAAAGTACAGGATAAAATAATAAGAATACATACATTAAGACTATGCAAATAAAAATAAGAAAAGAACTTTATATCATTAGTCTTTATTTAGATAACGCTTTTGACTCAGTTAACCGGTCGTACCTATTTAAAACACTTAAAGCATATAATTTCTCACCTGAGCTAATTGCATTAATTTCTAAGTTACACAATAACTATTGTGCTTATGTTAAAATAGCTTATTTGCTTTCTAATTCCTTTAAATTGCAAAAATGCTCAAAACATGGCTGTCCATTATCACCTTCACTTTTTGGATTAGATATAGAACCCTTTGCTAATAGCATTAGATCCAGTAAAAACATTAATGGTATCAAAATAAAAGAAGATTTTGAACTAAAGATACAGTTCTTTGTTGATGATATTTTACTAACAATAAGAAATACAGTGAATTCATTAGAACATAGTTGTATGAGTCAATTTGAAGATAGCGCAAACTTAAGATTTAATCATAATAAAGCAAGTACATTGTTAATGAAAAATTAAAAAAAATACAAGAATATTGGAATAGCAAACAAATGAAATACATTGGTATAACCATTATGTCTAATAGTAAAGACATGATACAAACAAACTTTTATCAGGTTGTTGATAAAAGTTTATGTTTAGTCACAAATGCACAAGTCACAAATGCACGCACTCGAGGCCCTTCTCAGTATGGAGAACATCGATGTCTGTGCTGTAACTGAAACCTGGTTCAAGGCTCCTGAGAGCACCCCGGCACTATTAGGTTTTACCTCATATCATGCGTTCCGGCCCCAAAACCCGGACCACTCCACAAAAGGAGGGGGTGTATCCATATTCATAAAGGATACTCACACCTCCAGGTTGGTGGCAACGCATGAAGCTTCGGAAACCATCCAGGTGCAACTAACAATAGGCAAAACTGCTCTACAAATTGTAGCATGCTACAGGCCACCCTCTCAAACTCAGGAACCCCACACAGCCTTCCTGAAGACACTGGAGGGTATAAATGTATCTCCAAACACCATCATATTGGGTGACTTCAACTACCCGAATATAGACTGGGAACATTACTCAAGCCCTAACTTTCTAGCCCAACGGTTCCTGGAGTTCATAAATTCAAATGCCATGGAACAGCTAGTCACTGTTCCCACGAGAGGAGAAAATATACTAGATCTCATTGTCACAAACATGGGGACAAAATGCTCCACACCGAAGTATATCCCTCATTGGTGAGATCTGATCATAAACTAATCTCACTGGAAATCCACATCCCGCCCCCACCCCAAACAAAAGACCATAGTGAAGAACTTCTCTAAAGCAAACTTCACACTACTCAAGACTGGTGTGGTATCCTTCAAGGCCCCTGAGTCAGAGGAAACCACAACCCAAGCTGCGGAAGCCCTTACAAATGCCTTCTATGAACACCTCCAGGACTGCATGGATCAGGCAATCCCAAATAAAACCAAGACTCTTTCCACAAAGGGCAAACGTCCAGTCTGGTGGACCCCAGCCATTAACAAACTTTACAATAAGAGGAGAAAGCTATTACATGATAGAACAAAATCCATAAAAGGGAAGTCACCCCTGATCATTATTAGTAAAAAATACGAGCACTCATAAAATCAACTAAGGCCAATTTTGAGAGAAAATTGCCATGGATTCAAAGGACAATCATAAGGCCTTTTTCAGCTATGTTAGGAACCTGGGTGGAAACTCACAGATATGCTCAGAATTAGTCCAAAATGATACAAAAATCACTGAACCCACAGACATTGCCAACATACTGGCAGACAGGTTCAGTGCAAACTTCACCCCTCTCCCCTAAAGGAGAGATAACTATCCCAGCCGAGTGTAGCCTCCCGGACATCTCAAATGCGCAGGTGAAAGCTGCTCTCTAAAGCTAAAACACAGCATCAATGGGACCGGATGGTGTCCCCGGCTGTGTGCTACACGAGCTAAATGAGGAATTAAACCCGCACATAAGGCAGCTGTTTAATCTCAGCCTTACCACAGGATACGTGCCCAAGGAGTGGCGACGGCAACTGTGGTCCCACTCCACAAAGGTGGCGCCTCACGGACCCTGGTAATTACCGCCCCATAAGCTTAACAAGTCTAGTCTGCAAAGCTATGGAGAGGATCATAATGGAGCTCATAAACAAAGATATAGGGGACTTGCAGACATTGGACCCGACCCAGTTTGGCTTTGTCAAGGGAAGATCATGCCTTTTGAACTTGGTCGACTTCTTGAAATAGTCACCAAGGCCATTGATGAGGGAAAGGCAGTCCATACAGTCTACCTTGACCTTGCAAAGGCTTTCACACAATACCCCACTCGGTATTGTAGAAAAACTTACCAGCTTAAATGTAAACCCATATGTCACAAGATGGGTTGCAAACTGGCTTAAGGACAGAACCCACAGGGTTAGAGTTGCTGGCGCTGTGTCAGACTCCAAGCCGGTCACAAGTGGTGTCCCACAGGGCTCGGTCCTTGGCCCCTATTGTTTGGCATCTACTTCTCAGAAGTACAGGCCAACATGGGAGGACTTTGGCTGACAAAGTTTGCAGATGACTGCAAACTGGGCCATAGTGGAAAGTGCATCGGACACTGATATCCTTCAGAAGGGACTCACGGAAACAGATAGCTGGTGCCAGAGCCATGGCCTGAAGTTAAACGCCAAAAATGTATAGTCATACCCTTCGGGAAAAACAAGGTAACCCCAAGCTACCATATAGGTGGCAATCCACTAAGCACAGAAGAGGTTATCAGGGACCTGGGGACCCAGGTTGACAGTGGCCTTTCTTTGACACTCACATTGCTAAAGTGGTTAGAAAGACCTTCTACATTGCCCACCTGATCATGAAGGGATTCACATCCAGATCTAGTGAGGTCATTGTTCCCTGTACTCTTCACTTATCAGACCAATGATCGAGTACAATGCCCCATTCGGGATGTATCTCACCCGACATCTGCAGCAATTGGAGAGACCCCAAAAGTTCCTCACCAAAAGGATAAAGGACTCCAAAATCTGTCATATGCTGCCAGATTGAAGAAACTCCAGCTCTATTCAGTCGCATACCGCCTGCTCAGAGGTGACATGTGCCTGACATACAAGGCCATGTCCAACCCGAATTAATGGACATGCTCCACCTCAAAAATCCAAATCCACCAAAACCACTAGAGCAAGCGACTTAAACCTTAGCACGGATATAAATAGGACGTGCTGGAGGGATAGATTTATCACTCAGAGACTCCCTATGCTGTGGAATAAAATCCCGGTCCATGTGAGGCAGAGCACCTCGCTGACTCTGTTCAAGAGAAATCTAGACCTGTGGATGGGAGATCGTAGGTTTACCCCGGGAATCATCTCTGGGTCACTGCTGGACAGAGGCACAACAAACTAATGGGCACAGTATTTTTTCATATAAGGGGTGGCGTAAGCCACAATAATTTGGGCTAGGCTTATAAATGCCTTAGGGCAGATAGCCTAGTATAAACCTATGAACCTATGAACCTATGAACCTATGAACAAATTGGAACCAATTCTTCTTTTCGTGAAGAATGATTGATGCTTATTAAGATGGCAGTTCTCCCTAAAATTTTGTTTTACAATGTTTAGTACTATCTCCACCAAATAACTGATGAAGAATATAAATAATATTCTACTTAATTTTTTTTTGGCATCATAATAAACCAAGAGTTTCCTTTGATTGACACAGAAAAGGTTGGGATAATGGAGGAACAGGATTCCCTGATGTTCAGTTGTATACTACTTCAGTAACTGTAAAAGTTATACAGTGGTGGATAAATTCATCTTATGACTCAAAATGGAAACAATTACATCAAAAAATATTATTCCTAGATAATAAATGTATCACAGCCAATCATAAACAAATAGTCCCTATATTTTTATCTGTTTTTTTTAAGATTTTTGTGTAAATGGAATTAACCCTCTTGTCAAATTCCCTATTTTAAATAACATAATTTCCTCTTTGCAAAAGTTCACATATTCTAATCATTGTATTGAGATTTAATATTTTCTATGTTTCCAATTGCATGTACAAATGGCTGCTTAGAAACTCATAACTTCAGCAAAATGTTAGTATTGAAACAACAAAGTAACTTACTTTATTGACATAAATTCTTAAATGGTACTGATATCTATATATATAAATATATATATATATATATATATATATATATATATATATATATATATATATATATGTATGAAAAGTTAAGGTCCAACTACAATCAAGATTCTGAAAACTGGTTACTTTTACAAATATTTAGAGACTTTGTGAACACAGAGATTAATTAGATATTTAACCTACATAAGAAAATGTTCCCCAAATTATTGGAATTCTTAATAAAGATGAGCAATAATGCAATGAAAAATAAATCATATTTGTCACAAATGTATAAAATTCTTAAGTTAGATTTCACATATTTAGACAATTCCTATTGGAACTACTTCTCAACAATTAATGATGAAGACTTCTCTGAAGAATACAGGAAAATAATATTAACATCTACAGGTAAAACTACATCTTTATTATATCAGATAATTTTCACTTGAAAATTTTTACATATAGCTTTTGTCACTCCTAACAAAATTACAGTTATGTATAAATCAAATAGAATTAAATGATAGAGATGTGATTCTGAAATAGTAGCTGATTGGATGCATATGGTAAAACAACGGGAGGATCGAGAGCAGTCAGGATCAATGAGTCGAGGGAAGACGGAAGAGGAAGAATTCCAGAGAAAACCAAGCTTCGAATAGAAGAAAGAAATACTAAATAATATTGTGGTGAATCTTTCAGACCATGAGCTCAGCAAAGTAGAGCTCTCTGTTTTGAATAAAGGTTTGACATTTATTCCTTCTTCTACTGCTAATATAACTGAATTACTGACTGACCTAAGACTTTTTGGGCTCAACATTGCTTTAAAATTGTTTTTTAAAGATGGTTCAGATCAATCTAATGCAAATGGTAAAGTGTATAGGAGGAAGAGTTCTTTCACTCCCCTACCACCGGCTCATGTTGAAGCTTTCATTAGAGCCTGTGAGAGGGATATATATGACACCTTATATTATAAACGTAAGGGTGAATTTTATAATTTAGATGTAGCTCAGAGGCAAGCACTTTATTCTCTGAGGAACAATCCTGCATTATCTATCAGACCAGCTGACAAAGGAGGGGCGATAGTCCTAATGAACAGAAGGGATTATGATGCAGCTATGCACTGTTTATTGAATGATCTAAATACATATACAAGGTTAAATAATACTGAATATTGTAAAATTGTGAGTAATGTAAATGATATGCTTTATGATCTACTTATGTGTAGACAAATTGATGACACTGTATATTTTTTTTACATATGGAATATCCATTAATTCCCTGTATCACAGGGTTGCCTAAGGGTGAATTTTATAATTTAGATGTAGCTCAGAGGCAAGCACTTTATTCTCTGAGGAACAATCCTGCATTATCTATCAGACCAGCTGACAAAGGAGGGGCGATAGTCCTAATGAACAGAAGGGATTATGATGCAGCTATGCACTGTTTATTGAATGATCTAAATACATATACAAGGTTAAATAATACTGAATATTGTAAAATTGTGAGTAATGTAAATGATATGCTTTATGATCTACTTATGTGTAGACAAATTGATGACACTGTATATTTTTTTTACATATGGAATATCCATTAATTCCCTGTATCACAGGGTTGCCTAAGATCCACAAGTCGTTGCAGAACCCCCCAGTGAGACCCACAGTGGATGGAGGGGGATGGTGCACAGAACATCTTTCCATTTATGTGGAAGGTAAATTGGGACCCTTAGTGAGAGAGATTTCCACTATCCTAAAGGATACAACACAGTTTAATGATGATTTGAACAAATATGGAGAGAATGTGGATACAGTGGATGTACTGATGGTGACCATGGATGTACAAAGTTTATTTACTTCCATACCGAATGAAGATCAGATTTTGCTTGAAACCACCACGAGGAACAAAGTTTAAATCTTTTTATTAATAAAAACGAGCGCTTTCACGCAACAGAGTGCGCTTCATCAGGTTACAACCTTCACTAAAATTTCTGCCATTTTTATACTAAAAAGTATTGCCAATTATTCAATCAATTATCAAACAAATCAAATGCAATTAAAATAGTTTGTCAAAATAGCGCTGGTATACATACATCCAATGATGAAAACAGATATATACAAGTTAAAACACTTTTAAAGTACACATATTCTTCATTTTATGACTTCATATAAATTCATATAGATCAATAATATAGGTTACACCTATAATTGATGCAGTCACAGCTGTTATCATAGTTCTCAAGGAAGTCATGCCCATATATGGGAGAAGATCCCTTTAAGATGACTAGTCCTGCATATAACAATTTAAATTCAGCGAAAAGCAAATGTACGCTTTCCTGTTTTGATGTCATTCATAAAACTATGACAATTTAAGTATTATCATATAGTAATATGATGTTATAAGTATTAAAAGTATATATAATATAATACATTTTCATAAAACATTCTTCCGCTGAAAACCCAGACTAAAAACCCAGACTAAAAATATCTCAGTCATTAGAAGCTGAAAAACTGAGAAGAACTGAGAAAAGCTGAGAAAAACTGAGAAAATATATGTGTAGGTATAAAAATTGTGTATCACAATTCAACTAGATTCTATGCCTAATAAGACTATATACCCTTAAGCAACTCGGCTTTATTGTAATTGATTACATTCAAAAAATATTTAATAAGGTATTATTTAGAATATCATAGGAACAAACTCAAATATCCCGTTATAGCCACGATCATTAATGGCATGACAGATGTATATTCATATTAATTCAAGAATGTTTTTATTTCAGATTATAACTAAGGCGGGATGAAAAAAGATTCCATCGTCCCATAAATGTAGCCATTTCTACCAGCCATCGTAGCAACACGATAAATTATGACATCACAAAAAGATTTTATTATATTATGCAAGTTTCATACTTAATCTACATATTCATATCTCATTAATTCCCTATTTTATGTTATATATTTCCATTTATGAGTAGTTCATTTCAAAGTGTCTAATCTTTGTTTATTCAGATTATTAATCATGAATATCAGTACTATTAAAAGTATAAATCATACAGGGTCCACTTTTATTCACTACAAAATTGTTATTTCTATATAGTTAATATAAATTCTATTTTTCTTTCTTTTTTCTAGCATATATCCAGGCTTAAAATGTAGACTGGATCTTACCCTTAAAATAGGGCAAGTGCGCATAAAATTCATAATTCATATGTACCATTTATTTCCAAATGCAAAGTTGCAAGTCTTGCATTGGGTGAGATGATATAAATCTAAGACTCCCTTCTAGTACATATCTAAGCTAGTCATATATCAGGCATCACTAAGAACATACTATATGTTAATGTGTATGCTTCAACCCTTATGATGCTCTAAAAAATATTGACATGACAATGTATTAATTTAGATGTATGGCAGGTCCAAAGAATGGACATTCATGATGTAATAAAAAACAGAAAACTGAGAAATAAAATGAGACAGAAGGCAATACAAACAAGAGTAATATGATCTGATGTATCATGTAGGTCCTAATAGGGCAGGTCGAATATTGACCACAGTATTAAGTCCAGGTGGTATGTGCGCTTTTATTCTTAAAATCCATCTAAGTTCAAACATTTCTAATGTACTCATGTGATCGCCTTCTCTCCTGTTAAGATTTACCACTTGCAAAATCTGAAAAACAAAACTATGCTGAGGATGAGTACTACAATGTACGGCCAATGCATTCGTGGGACTATTTCTTCTTATGTCGTAGACATGGTTATATATTCGATCTCTGAACCTTCGTGATGTCATGCCCACATAATAGCTGTTACATTGGTTACAGGTGGCAAGGTATACTACATTTCGGGTATTGCATGTTGCATAAAAGGTGGGTTTTAAATTAAGTTCAACACCTGAGACATTAAAGTCTCGTGCCTTACTTATATACTTACAAAGTGAACATTTGCCGCATGCAAAAGTACCTGTTTTTATATGAGCCCTAATATCAACCGACACAATATCTAATTTTTCTTTGCAGAGCAGCCTTTTCAGATTCATACAATTATTATATCTGAAAACAGGTTTTTCCCCAATCAATTCTGAAAGTATTGGATCTATTAGTAAAATTTTCCAGTTTCCTTTCACGATTCTGGTTAAATGTTCCACATCACTAGTATATTTGATGTCATATGCAATATTCTTAATCATTTTCTTTTTATTTAATGTTCTAGCTAATTCTCTCCGGGGTATTGAACTCTCTAACAAGGAATCAGTTATGTCATTAACCAACTTTATAGGATACCCTCTATCTATAAAATACTTTTTTTGACAGTCAATTAATTGTAATGCATCTAATTCATCACTACATATTCTTAATATCCTGTTCATCTGACCCTTCACAATATTTTGAAATATGTGACGTGGGTGTAGACTGTCGAAATGTAGGATACCATTCCTCCAACAGGATTTCCTATAAAGTGTGGTGGCTAGATCATTGTTATTTCTTTTCATAATGGTAATGTCTAGAAAATTAGCACTTAATGGAGAATACTCATGTGTAAATCTAAAGAACGATGTAGTAGTATTCATGAAAATAATAAAATCATTCAAAGTGTCCACGTCACCATTCCAAAGCAACAGAACGTCATCTACGAATCGCCTGTATAGGACCACATTGCTAAATCTAGGGTCATTAAAGATGTTTTCTTTTTCCCATCTGTAAACAACAAGGTTGGCATATGCATTGGCACAGGGGGTGCCCATGGCCACCCCCCATTTCTGTGCATATACCGTGTGGTCATACAGGAAAATGTTGTTATTTAAAACTAAGTCCAACATGCAACAGATGTTCATAATCTCGTTATTGTCCATTGTTTTTATTTCGGTCAAATGGGACCTCACCGCATCTATACCATAATCGTTAGGAATACTTGTAAAAAGACTTTCTATATCTAGCGTGACTAGTAAAGTATCAGCTTTGATCTTGGTTTTAACTATATTTAATTTAAGGTCATCCAATAACTCATATGAGTCCTGTAGTATAGTAGGTATTCTTTTCACTAGTATTCCAAGTTTGGATTGTATATATAAAGATGCATTTTGTGTGACCCAATGGTCACCTGATACTATGGGACGTAGTGGAGGTGGATATTTATCCTTATGCAACTTAGGCAGACCCTTGATTAAGGGTATAAGGGGTAATTCTATCATTAAGAAATCATAAAGAGATTTTTCTATAGATCTCGTCATCAATAAATCATAAAAGGTGTCATGTACATATTTCACTATTGAGATGACTTCCGATTTCTCTATTATCTTATATGCATTGTCATTATTCAGCATATTTAACATTAGTTGTTGATAGAAAGTTGTATCCATGGCAACAATCCCCCCTCCCTTGTCTGCCGGTTTGAATACCAAACTTGTATCATTACAAAGGCCATCTAATTCACGTTTCTCTATAGAACTTAGGTTAACAAAATTGCCTTTGTTGTTATGACAGTCATAATAGTGATAAAAATCCCGCTCACATGTTTTCATAAAACATTCAATAGGTTGTATTAATGGAGGTACGAAAGAACTTTTCCTTTTGCAGACTATGGTACTTTGACCGATATAATTATTGTTGGATGAAACATCTTTGAACAAAACCTTGAGAGATAATTTTCTACAAAACAAACGCAGGCCTATCAAAGTATCAGATACAATGCTAAATTGGGACCCTTAGTGAGAGAGATTTCCACTATCCTAAAGGATACAACACAGTTTAATGATGATTTGAACAAATATGGAGAGAATGTGGATACAGTGGATGTACTGATGGTGACCATGGATGTACAAAGTTTATTTACTTCCATACCGAATGAGTATGGCATGGAAGCCATAAGAGCTCTTCTAAGTATACATAGTATGTTTGATAGTAATGAAGTTATTTTGATATGTACTTTGCTTGAGCTGATTCTTTCGAACAATGTATTGATGTATGAAGAACAAATTTATTTGTAGCGATGGGGTGTCGCCATGGGCACCTCTTGCGCTAATTCCTATGCAAATTTGGTGGTACACTTTTGGGAGACACAATGTTTGTTTACTAGTGATTTTTGTACCCACATAAAATTTTATAGACGTTTTGTGGATGATATTTTTATACTGTGGGATGGGTGAATACCCCTCCTTAATGAATTTATTATGTACTTGGGAAATACAACAGATTTTTTTTAAGTTTGTAGCCATGTATTCGTTTGAAACCCTGGATTGTTTGGATGTGAAATTGTATAATAATAATCTGGGGAAAATAGCCACAGGCTTGTTCCATAAGTAATGCTGGCGTAACAGCTTGTTGGATCATAGCAGCATGCATCCTAAACACATTTTCCCTAACATTATGAAGGGTCAATTGAACAAGGTGAAGGGGCTTTGTGGAGATAGATCTGTTCTGCAACAGGAAGTAAATACTTTGGAACAGTTGTTTTTAGATAGAGGCTATAGAGGGTCTGATTTTTCTAGGTTAAGTGATGAGATTATTAATGAGAGGGTGAGTTCCCTTGACGGTGATAACTTATCACATAGAGGTACCACACGATGTGAAGGAAAGTATGGAACTCGTTTAGTAACTAGGTACACTACAGATAATAAGAGGGTACATGATATTATTAATAGAAATTGGCATTTTCTTATGGCGGATAGGGATACTATGAAATTGGTTGGAGAACAGCCTAGGTTTATATATAAGAAGAATTGGAATGTGAAACAGATATTATGTGGTAATAGAACTTGCACTGTAACTCAAGAGGGAGAACTTGGTACTTTCCCCTATAAGAAGTGTAAGATGTGTAGTAGCATGACACGAGTTCAACTGTTTAAGCATCTAACTCTATGTTATGAATTTGAATCGAGATTTCGTGCCTCTTGTAATACCACTAACCTCACTTACCTGGCTACATGTGATGGGTGCAGCTGTTTTTATGATGGCAAAATCAGAAAACGTCTTAGGGAATGAGTATACCACCATCATATGATATTAAAGGAGTTTGTGCAATGCTCTAGCTAAGTACATAGAATTTTCACTTCATACATTTAGTTTTAGGGTTTTACAAGTTGTTGCACTGAATAAGAGAGGTGGTAATAATAATAATTTTATTGAATGCATGGAACTGAAATGGATTTTTAAGCTACAAGCACACATCTATCCTGGTTTGAACAGTAGCATCTGTATTAAACTATTGGATGCACGGTGCTTTAAGTAAATGGTTTTAGCCTTTAATATGGAGGATAATTAATGCCAGTTGTTTTATTATTCAGTTATTTAATTGTTTAATTATTTAATTGATACTTGAACTGTGATGTTGCTGCTATATAATGTTTTGTATTGAGGCATTGTTTTAAGGATATGAAAAAGCGTAGTGTCTACGTGAAAGTGCTTGTCTTATGCAATAAATTGGATTTTTATCGCACTGGAAGCCGTGGTGGTTTTGTTAAGTCTTTGTGTATTTACAATTTGTTTTCTTTAACAAGACCTTTGGGTGGTGGTGGTGTTATTTTTTTGCTTGATATTTAATCTAGATAAGAAAACGTTCCCCAAATTATTGGAATTCTTAATAAAGATAAGCAATAATGCAATGAAAAATAAATCATATTTGTCACAAATTTATAAAATTCTTAAGTTAGATTTCACATATTTAGACAATTCGTATTGGAACTGCTCCTTAAGAATTAACGATGAAGACTTCTCTGAAGAATACAAGAAAATAACATTTACAGATAAAACTACATCTTCATCATATTGGAAAATTTTCACTTGAAAATTTTTACATATAAGTTTTATCACTCCTAACAAAATTACAGTTATGTATAAATCAAATAGAATTAAATGCTGGAGATGTGATTCTGAAGTAGTAGCTGATTGGATGCATATGGTATATGAATGTGAAGTCATCTCCCCTTTTTGGAAAGAAGTTAATAACTTCATTCATGCTGTGTAATCAGGTAAATGTAATATTTCCAAATCTTTAGTTTTTTTCTGATTCCTGAGATAATTCCAAAAACCCAAGTGCCTCTTCTTTGGTCTATTCTTGGTATAGTCAGAAAAGTAGTTACTAAAAATTGGAAAAGTAAAGTTATCCCCTGTTGTGTTGATTTTATCAGTATGCCAAACCTTGTTTGCAGTAGTCAGTTGCATACTATAAAGAGGAGTACTTCTGATATTATATATTCATATAAATCCTGGCTTAAACTTAAAGACTTGATTGAAAAATATTAATTGCTGTTTATATTTATAACTTTGATGTATTGAGCAGCAGTGAACAATTATGACAGGGAACAGTGCCTTTTCTTCTTAAATATGCTGTTACATGGTTGAGCAGAACTTAAATCTTTATAGTGCAAATACTGTTTGAGATTTCTGTTTTTTATATATAAATCTTGTTTTTTCACCAACAACATTTTTAACTTCAGGATTAGACTATAGCACAAGTTTTTGTTGTATTATTTGTCCTACCGTGTTAGCATTCCTATTATATTTAGTGAGGTTGCCTATGCTATAATCTTTAGTACTAGCATTATTTCTACAATTATCAGCAAAAAAGTAGGATTTACCTAAATTGCCCCAATCATTTATTATCATATCTTTAGCACTTCTAATTAATTCGTTACTATATCCCCTTTAGGAAAAATCTGTAGCCATCTTTCTGATACTGATACATTTAAGAGAGTTGATAGAGCATTTGTGAATATTCCTCTAAGTAAGTTTAAAATCTTTTTCTATGATCTGATTGAGAATCTCATCACTCCACATCTATACATATATCTATTTACAGTGAAAGGCACTGTTCCTGTTGTAATTGTGCTTACTGCAAATTAGATTAATACTGATTTGTTGTTTAAACATCCCATTACTAATGAAGACTTTAGATTTTATGCTTCTGTAACCTGTTATACAGACAATCCTATCTAAGTTACTCCAAAAAGGGTGTGTGTCTTGGAGCAGCATTCTGTCATTCTGTCTGCAGTGGTGGCCATGGACCTTACAGTAAGAATCCACTGTCACTGGGGCAAGGTGCCTGAGGGTCTGTCTCATCTAGAGGTTGAGGGGGTGAAACCACCCACATTGGGTGGTACGGGGCCCATAGTCACCCATGTAGGTGGGTTTTATTTATTCCAGTGTGTGTTTTTCGTTGAAGTTTGGGCAAGTGTTTACTTGCTGTGATAAAAATTTGCCATTCGGGTATTTCTTTTTCATGATTTTCATCTCGCAATAATGAAATTCGATGATGTGGCCATTCGAGTATTAGAAGTAGATCTGTGTGTGTGTGTGTGTGTGTGTGTGTGTGTGTGTGTGTGTGTGTATATATATATATATATATATATATATATATATGGGATCTGTGCAGATGTTCGAAGTTTCACTTCTTCGAACCCACTTCACCGAGTCCACTTGTTCGAAGTAGTGAAACTTCTAACATTGACTTTGGCAGTCACACTACAACATGGAATGGGAATATTCCATTTTCCCTGCTGTAGTCCGATCTCAGAGTTGGTATATTTAAGTAGGGGTTTTTTTTTTTTTTTTGGGTCGCCCAGGGAACTAGACTTCAGCGAAAGTGCACTTTCATTGAAGTGAACTTTCAGTGAAGTGTGGGTCTCCTCCTCTATTTCGAAGAAGTGTTCTTTCGATGTAGAGCAGTAGACCCATATATATATATATATATATATATATATATATATATATATATATATACACCCACACACGTGCACACATACAGAGTGTTGTATGACTTATTACTACATGCATTTTATTGCATGCTGAAATGCTGTTTTTCATTTGTAGTACAGTTGTTTGAATTATTAATGGCTCAATTTCATTATTTTGACTGTTGCATATTTATTTATTTAATTGTTTATTTATATTTGTTGACCGGGAGTGTCCGACTGGACGTAGGTCCATTTTCAGTGGATGCCCAGGGAGAAAAGCTCCAAATCCCAATTCTTGGGATTTTCCCTTTTTCTTCATGTTTGTGTGACCCTGGAGTTAGTATATTTAATTTTTGGGGGTGTGGAGGTATTTTGTTTTTGTTTTCCATTTTGTAATTGCAAATTTAACGTATTGATTTACATTTGCAGTTACTTTTTTTCGTAGGATTTAGTTGAGATTAATGGTAATTGACATTAAGTTTATTCAGTGTTTTTGTGTTTCGATCATATTCACCTGCAGTTATTCATTTTAAACTTATATATATGTGTGTGTATATATATATATATATATATATATATATATATATATATATATATACACACACACACACACACACACACACACACACACACACACACACACACACTCACACAGACACACATGCACATCTAAGTTTTGCAGTCCTGAATCTGTTACTGTTGCATGATGTAATAGTCTTGTATCTCAGGTTCAGCTTTTGGGTACAGATTGCTAAATTGCTTCTAATTCTACAATGTATCTTTAAGTCAGAGTTTTCCAGCTGCAGTGTTACAGCCTGTGGGCTTTACTTTAAGTCCCAGGCATAATATAAGCAAGGATTAGACTAAGGTGACCTGTAAATATCCAGTGCATGCTGAACCTGTTCATTATGACATATGCATTTGTTAGGAATCTCATTAACTATTTACAGAAGGGGCTGAATCCATTATTGTTAGTAGATTTGCTGTACAATTACAAACTTTTGATGTAAGGATATGTGGTAAAAAAAGTCAAAACACTGTTAGACTCAGAAAGCATGGTAACACTGTCAAGTAAGTCTATAGTGTTTAATCATGAAGCGAACCGTGCTCGAAGGATATTGTTTGGAATTCATTTTTTTTTCATAAACAGAGAAGTTGCTGAGAAGAAACTGCTAACCAGGGATTATTTTCTGGTATAGAACAGCACTGTACTTCATGTTATAAACATTAACAGACTGCTCCATGTAAATCATTTCACTGATTCTTAAGTGCTAGTCCCTGTAATGAGTGTAACATTTGACAAAATGCCATCGATTTAGTGGGTCGTTTATCTAAATCTTATGTTGACATTAATGCAATCTGGAATTGTTAGGTTGAGCCACCTGTTGTTCGGAAACTGTAACGTTACACTAGTCTTCTGTCAAAGTCAGTCACTTCAAATGAACTTATATGCTTATGTTTACACATTATTGTCTGAAAGCTTTTTTTATGCAGCAACATGTTTTCCCACAGTAAAGTATCCTTTTATTTTGCATCATTTTTGTTACGTTCTGTTTTTTAAACTTGGGCTTCTGCGTGGTAAGCATATTTCTCAACTGTCCAGATTTTTGCCTCATAATTTTGGTCTGTTTCTCTTAAAATTTTTGTTTTTCTGGAAAATCACTGAAGATTGAAGTCACTAAATAAGTTTATACAATTGAGATAAGGACTTCATATCTTTCAAAAAATGCCTGCTAACACAAAACCTATTATTCAAGCAGCTTCTCAAGTTTATAAGAGCAGTATTTAAAGTCCGTTCCTGATTTTGGGTCTTTGTTTCCCCTTTATTTTTAGCTTTGTCCAGAGTTCTTACAATTAGAAGTTGAGAGGTATGGACTGGTAAGTTATCCCACTGAAAGTGGGAGACGTTGTGCTGTTCGGTATGCAGATTTCATGCTAAATTGGTGCCCAGATTTTTGGCCTGGTGCACTTGCTCCTCAAGAGCTTTTGTCTAGATTTTCATTGTTATTATGTTGAGAGGTATGTTCCCCCAGTGAAGTAATTTCCAAGTACTGGGAGACACACACACACACACACACACACACACATATATCTGTATGTATGTGTGTATGTGGGATCGGTACTGATCCCCGTAGGAACTTTTCACTGAAGCACAAATAGTTGGGCATAAATCCGCAAAAAATGTTTTTTACCGAAAAAGCACTTTCGCGGAAGTATGCCTGCAGCTAGAGGGAGTTGTGGGGGAATGACTGTTGTGAGATCATACTACGATGCAGTTCAGGGAATATTCCCTTTTCCTCACTGTAGTGCGATCTTGGAGTGAGAATATTAAAGTAAGGGGAGTGCAGGGGGGGCTTGCCCCCCTGCGTAAAGGAGACTTATTGTTTTGTTTTTTAACGCACTTTAACAAAAGTGCTTTTTCGGTGAAAGCGCTTTCGTTAAAGTGTGTTCGGTGATTGTGGATTCAGACTATTGAACTTTCGTTCAATAGTCCTAGATCCATGTATGTATGTATAATATATATATAAATATATATATATATATATATATATATATATATATATATATATACACACGAGTTGTAATTTGTACTGCTTTATTTCTTCTGTGCTTTCTGACTTCTATACTCATGTAAAATGTGTTCTGTTACCTCCGGGCTGTGGCTGAAATGGGTCATGGCAGGATCAGTCCACCACCCCAGACTGCACTGGTCACTGCAGGTGGCATTTCTTGGTAACTTTCACAGTCTACTGTTAAGTTTGAGATCCTTCTGTCCTCCCAGAATGAACTGCTTTCATCTTCCATATATTTTTACCACTTCTGCAAGCAATACACAGCTCTTCTGCATCGTAAGCAGCTTCAGCATTTAAAATTATGTTTTTGCAGAATTGTGACATATACGTCACCCATTTTCAATAGATTTTTCATTTTGCTACTGTTTATGACAGTGCTCTAGCAGTTGATTCACTTTTTAAACAAAATGTTACTTTTTCATTTCTGTAATTTCCACTTAGGCTACTTATCTCTTTTGTTCTGTTTTGTGGTGTGTCCTTTCCTGTCTTTGTATAATTTATTGGTTCTTAGCCACTGTGATTCACATTATGATTTTCTCATCTGATTGTTGTGGTATTACTAGAATGTCTAAGACATTTAATAGCTTTCTGTTTGGAAGTTTTCACTGTTTTTTGCTAGTTGTTGAAATGTCTTTTATTTTGTAAAAATCTTAATCAAATCACAATTGTAAGTGACACAGATGCTCATACATTAATATGAAAGGAAATAAAGTATAATAACATCTTTTTCATACACAATACAAGTTTCCATTTTTAATATTCAATCCGACATTATGCAAGTTGTTCATTTCCTTCCTTTGTTAAACCCACTTTCTCCTCTTGAACATTATTCTGCATGTATTGTTGTTCGTTATTCCCACTGCTGTAGTTACCTTTAGGCTGTATGTGTTGTGTCTTACGTAAGACGCAACAACTGGCCAGATTCCAAAAGCTCTGGCACCTTCAAATCTTCCACTCTGACGGCTGATTGGTCATCCCCTAGGAGAGAAAATCAACAAGTCAGACTGCAAATCTTCAGTAGTTTCTTGCCAGTTTGTGAAGAAGCAGTCTTCACAAGTGCAGCAGCTGTCACTTCATCTCTTTTCTGGCAGAGATATCCCTTTTGGGGAACCCTTCCTCACAGAAAATGTAAAATTTTAGTCTGTGTTCTTTGAATGTTTTTTTTTTTCCTTCTATTCAGTTTTGCAGTTGTGGTCCTTCAAGAAACCTTTAATTTCTTCAGTATTGGAGGCTTTCTATTAGGGCCACTATATTTAGCTTTGGATGATTTGAGGGCTTATCTTATATGTACTGCTTATATAAATGCTCTTGTGTCTAAACTGAAGTCTCATGAAGAGAAAATTTGTATTTTGGGCAGTAAATCCTATGAGTGAATTACTGTTTGTGCCCACTCTGTGACAACTAACCTACGATTATTTTCTGTTAGACTAATTTTATTTAAACCGGGTTTTTAACAGTAATTTGTGTACTACTTATGCATTACAGTGTTTTGGGGACTTTCATTGTGTATGAAGGTGTAAATGTGCTGTTTGTGTAAACTTTTTGACAGCTTACCTTCCAACTACCTCGTTCCAGTGCTTTTAACTGCATCTGAAGCTCCCTCATTAGTCATAGCAGTCTGCTCTTGCCTTGGTCTGACTTTTGTTTTGCCTAGAAAGAAAAAAAAAAAACAACTAACAGAGAGCCCTTGCTGACTCCATGGATTCAGTCTTTGCCTCAACTGATGATATGTGACTTTGTAGTGGCCAGCAGTTGTTCCTCAAACCACTCGTTTACCTCTCCGGCTACCTGTGGTGTAGTCCTAGTAGCCACCATAAATCGAAGGTCATCCATGTCCTCTTTGGCTGTTCCAGTGTCTTAGCCGAGCATGGGAGAACCATCTTTACTGAGGCTCAGAGACATAAGGGGGGATACTGCTGGATGTGTCCCAAGAAAGAAACCTTTTCACGGGGCAGATATCCCTTCTTCAAGTCTGTCACTTAAAATACCTGTAAAGGGAAAACAAAAGATTAAACATTGTTCTTCTGTAAATGTGGTATCTGTAAAAAAAAATGATTTTCTTTACTTAGCAGAAAAAAAAGGTCTTTACAGTCAGCCCTGGTACAAAAAATCCAGTGCTCATAAGTCAAAATATGCTTGAGGAAAACACGTCAGCTGTTTTTGAAATAGTCAGAGACGGGGCTTCTTCTGCAGATTCGTAAGTCCAGAACTCTGATGTTGAGGAAGACAGTACCTCACAAACTCCTTTTGAGGAATTTTCTTTTTCTCAGATTATTATCCGGATGAATGAGGTGTTTTACGGAAAAAACATGAATGTTCCTCATGAATTGAAGTGATATTATGGTAAGTTACAAGTGGATATACCTCAGTCTACTCCTTTTCTTTCTGTAGTGCCAGCCTTAGAGGATGTATATAATGCTGCCTGTAACAGCCTTGATTCTTGACTTTCAGTCCCCAAAAAAGCAGATAGATTTTACAGAGTTTCTCAAACTAACAAACACTTGTTCTCTCACCTTAGATCAGATCCTGCAGCAATATGACCATCTATAGCAGCAGAGAACAATCTCCTGGTGTCATCCAGTCCTTCCTCAGTGGACAAGAATGGGAAGATTTTGGACAGATTCTTGACTATCAGACCCTTATAAGGGAGTTTGTGCGTTTTGTATAGACAGTCTGAGATACCTAGCTGCCACTCTTTCCTTGAAGGTAGTACCTATCTGAATTTTATTGTTTCCTGCATTTCTCAAGTATCTAATCATTCCTTAAGGAGCACATATAATTGTGCAGATACTGTGACTGCAGATAGTGTGCCTAGGGCCTCTGCTTCTGCTGTTGTTTTGAGGAGGTATGCCTGTGTACAATAACAAATGTTTTCTGATAAGGCAAGGTCTGAAAATTTGAATTCAACTTTAGACAGAGGTTTTACTTGGCCATTTACTCAGGTCCTCAAAGAATTTGATGAGAGTGAGAAGTAAATTCAGGAAGTTGCAAAGATTTTTCAAGCCCACTTTACAAGTCTCCCAGATCTTCTTTCACACCTAAGAAACAGAATAAACAATCCCTGCCTTTTCAGGCAAAGCAGAAAGAGATGGCAGGAGGAGAATAATCTTCGGCTTTGTAAAAAAAGAATTTCACTTGTGGAGACTTACAAATACAAGCAAATGCAGGTCTCCCAATTTCTTCTCTATCTCGAAGACAATCCATAACGGCAAACACCTCAGATTTTGCTTGGGTTGGGCAGTGTCCATGGGGTAAAGGTGCAAGACTTGTGGGATTCTTTAGACAGACCAAAGCACATAAATTTATAAAAGACGTTTGCTGTGATCTATGCATTAAAATCTCTTCATCATCTATGGTCCCCAGGACCTCAGCAGGTGATTACAGACAACACAACAATGATGTGGTACATAATCAACCAAGGGGACACAAGGTCATATCCTGCCTGCAAGCTGGCACCCATTAACCCTTTAAGCATCTTACTTTCCGTTAGAGCAGAATATAGTGGCAGTCAAGCTGAGCAGGACAATGGCAGACCCTGACGAATGGAAATTGAATGAGGGGGTCTTCCAGGAATTGATCCAGTTGTGGGGAATACCTCAAGTAGATCTATTTGCCTGCTTTCAAAACAGATGACTCAAAAGATTGTACTCCAGGACTCCATGCAAACAGGCCTGAAAAACATATGCTTTTTCATTCCCTTGGGCAGGGATATTCCTTTATGTATTTCCACCTGTTCCATTGATATCCAGGATAATTATAAAGATTCAGAAGGACTCGCCAAAAAGTAATTGTGGTGACTCCTTTTGGCCGACGTAATATTGATTTACTCTTTTTATAGAATTGGATATCGGCAATTAATACAAGTTTCCTCACCAACTGGGCTTACTCACACAAGACAAGGGGAGTTTTGATGCACCCCAATCTCAAATATCTTCAACTAACTCACTGGATGATTCAGTTATAAGTACTTTTAGGCACCTCTTTTAGAGGATGTTCAGCAGGTACTAAAGGAAGCAAGAAGACCTACTACTTGAAAACCGTATAGTGGCAAGTGGAAGAGATTTTCTGCTTTGTGGCTAGCCAATGACCAGGGGCCGATCAAAGATTATGTACCAGTGCTGCTCAAATATTTGTGTGAGTTATTAGCATCTGGTCTTTCATACTTCTCTGTCAAGGCATATCTTACAGTCATTTCAGCACATCTGCCCAGAGGTCCTCTACTTTCTTCTGTGTTTTTAGTAAAACCACCATGCAGACAGGTTGCTCCTTCTTGGTATCTTAACTTTGTGCTGGAAACTTTAACTACATCTCCATTTGAACCTGCACATCAAGCGGATTTTAAAGTTCATCACATGAAAAATTGTTCTTCTGATTGCTCCGATATCTGCAAGAAGAGTATCTGAGTTGCAAGCTCTCATGGTGGGAACCCTCATCTGGTCTTCCATAGGGATAGGGTGCCATTAAGAAGAAATCCCTCATTCATGTCGAAAAGTTGTTTCAGAGTTTACTTTGAGTCAGGCCATCAGTCTCTCAGTGTTTTATCTTGACCTCCAGAACCAGGGACAAAGGATTCTGTATATTCTGAATATGCATAGGTAGCTCAGGTGCTGTCATGACAGATCCAAGTCCCTTAGACATGCTGATCAGCTGTTTATTTCTTATGTTGAAACTAAGAAAGGACATTCTTTGCTAAAATAGACTGTTTCCAGATGGTTACCCTTGGCTATTGCCCTTTTTAATACTCACCCTAGTATACTGGTTTCAGGCAATATCAAGGCACATTCTATGAGGGCCTTGTCATCTTCGGTGACATATTTGAAAATGATGGTTTGTAGAAGCATTATAGAGACAAGTACATAGTCCTGGAAATGGGTGGATTGCTGAAACAGTATATTGACAGGTACATGGTCCTACATGCATATACATTTACAAGGCATAACAAACTAGATTATTTATGTAGTTCTAAGACTGGCTCTGTGAGGACCATTTTCTAGGGGCTCATGGATCCATATCCTTCCTTCTCCCAGCTTGTCTCAACTTTGGTAATCAATCCATATAGCTTAAAGGCTACTGCAGCAGTGGGAATGGTAAACATAGTGCAGTTGTGTAAGTTGTGCTTACCCGTAACAGTAGATGTTCAAATTTCTCTCTGTTGCAGTATCTGCTCCCCATCCTCCATCCCCCTAGTATTGTAGGTTGTTTTTGTTGGGAAGTAGTTTGGAGTTTATTTCTTGTTTGTTTACTTTGAGATGAGTACGTTACTTCTTAACTTTTAGGCAAGAAAGTCCTGAAGATTTTCCACTCTTGCCTGCTGACTTTCCATCCTCAGGGCTGATCAGTCGGCAGTTAGAGTGGAAGTGAGGGAGGAAGCCAGAGCTTTTGGAAACTGACTGCTTGTTGTTCCTTGGGCAAGACATAATCCATATTGCCTAAAGGCTACTGCAGCAGTGAGGAATTTGAACATCTACTGTCAAGAGTAAGTGCAATTTGTACAGATTTAGCTTCCCATAGATTGCATTTACTTCTGTCATTTTCTCTTTCCTTTTTTTAAAGATCCCACTTCCAATTCTTTTATTTCCTTTGTAATATTCAGTACTTCAATTACAGTTGATTTAGATTTTGATTTCCATTTTCTAGTAAATACTTTCTGACAGTCAGTAATAAGGCCCTATTATGTTTAGACAATTCAGAGCTTATGTTTCAGAACAAAATAGTCATTTCCTTAACTACAGTGATTTGCTCCCCCAACATTTCTGACAAAACAGTCTGTAGGGAATTTTATAAATCTGACAATTTGTTACATTCCCAGAGCACATGCTCCCAATTACCTCTCCCTTT
Organism: Protopterus annectens; assembly: GCF_019279795.1. Lineage (NCBI taxonomy): Eukaryota > Metazoa > Chordata > Ceratodontiformes > Protopteridae > Protopterus > Protopterus annectens. The sequence goes on along the minus strand of NC_056739.1, from coordinate 1,578,529,495 downwards.
CCCTTTGCAGCTCCAGCATTTGCTGTGTACCTGAAGAAAAATTCTCTGAAGTTTGTTTGGGATTTAAAAATAGCTATGCAGACACTTCCAACCAAAAATCCTGAATGTTATGAACTTTGTAACATACTTCAGAGCCATACTGGTGTCTTTCCATAATCCCTTGATAAATTGCCTTTCCAGTCTCTCTTGCTAATTCATTCCAACCTCTTCTGATTGACTCTTACTGTTATAATATTTTAAATGCCCTACTAATTATCCTTTTTTTAACAGCTGCTTCTGACTCCACTAAAAACTTTACCGTAGATGGTAGTTCACTTAGCACTCCCCTATCCCTTATTCTTTGCCTATGTTCTCTTATCAGTTCCAGGTGTGTAAGACAGTTTATAACATGCAGTCTAAGCTTCTGCTTGGCCTTATCCCACTCAGTTAAATGTACCTCATTAGTTATTTGCTCCCAATATCTGGGTTCATTTGCTGATTTTCTCCAGTAAATTCCAGCTCTCTCTAGCCTAGTTAGTCTACCCTTCCTTGCAGTCATCCCTGTTGGTAAAATCTCCTTTCTCCATTCACATAGTGGCTTAATTCTTAGAGTACTTTCTGCCACATTATGAATATAATGTTCTGCTTGATTGTTATTATTATTCCCCTTAAGGTCCTGCATACAAAAGCCTTACTGTGACCTTATTTCTTGGCCCTCCCACCCCCATTTCATCATTATCCCCTTCTACTTTGATTTATAACTTTCTGTTTTTGTTATGTATATGAGCCTTAATTGTGTAGCTTTAAAGTATCCATGCAAATCAGGTAATCCTAAACTACCTTGGTCTATGAGGAGGATTCATGTGTCCCACTAAACTCTTCCCCTCCCAAATGATTTTGTTCAACTTTTTATTAATTACTTTTCGTAACTTCTCCTGTTGATAAATTATGCCTGATCTGTGTATATTACTAAAGGGACTCAAACTTTTTCACTGCTTGTATCTTGCTTATATATATATATATATATATATATATATATATATATAGAGAGAGAGAGAGAGAGAGAGAGCTGTACACACACACACACACACACACACACACACACACACACATTTTATATATATATATATATATATATATATATCTGGGAACACTTTATAATTCTGAAGTAGCGAATTTCAGAATCCCGAGATTATAAAGCCGAAAGCTCAAAACTCCGAAACCTCAGAAGCGCTAATTTCAAAATCCCAAAGTCCGAAGATGTTGAATTAGCGCTTCTGGTGTTGCACTGTGTGAATGGATAGCTGGAGATTCAGGTAAGTAGTTATGTTTAAGGGTTTTGGTTAGGGGCTTTAGTGTGTGTCAGTGTGATTTGTTACTGTGATGTGTGTGTGTGCGAGGGGAATGTAGCCTGTATGGTGGTGTTTTTGTGTATTTGTCTGTGTTGTGCGACCTTGGCGTTAGTATATTTAAGTGGGGGAGGTGGGGGGGCACAGCCCCCCACATTGGGGGGGTACAAGGGGGCTTGCCCCCCTGCTTGTATGTAGTGTAGGTTTTTGTGTTTGTGTGTGGGGGGAAGGTGTGTGTATGTGTTTGTGTGTGGTGTATGGTTAGTGTAGAAGTTGCGATTTTGAAATTTGCGCTTCTGGGGTTTCAGGATTTTGAGGTTTCAGCTTTATGATCTATCTCAAGATTCTGAAATTCGATATTTCAGGATTTCGGGATTATAAAGTGAACCCATACACACACACACACACACACACATATATATATATATATATATATATATATATGCGTGTTTGTGTGTGTGTGTGTGTGTATGTGTGTGTGTGTGTGTGTGTGTGTGTGTGTGTGTGTGTGTGTGTGTGTGTATTCATAATCAAGGGATTCCAGTTTTTGTTTTTGCATTATGTTTTGCTTTGTCTCTTCTCACATATCTTTAGCTGCCATTACAGAATCCCTTTTAATCCATACACCTAAATGCTTTATATTATCATGTCCCCATAAATGATGGTATTGCTTAACAAATTTATGACTGGCCATGTAGTTTACCACTATAGTCTTTGTTTTAGTTTTATTAATTTTGTATCCAGAAAAGGCCTAAAACTGTCTCAAAATGTTCCACAACACTGAAATTTCCTTTTTTGGATTTATTAAGTACAAAATAATATCATCTGGAAATAAGACCAGCTTTTGTTGCACACCATACCAGTTATGTCATTGAATTTGTGAGTCATATATTTTCTTTGCCAGTGGCTCTAAATACTAAGCAAATAACAAGTGGGAAAGAGGACTGGCTGGTTCCCCTGTTCATGTAACTAGTCGGAGATCAACCCTTCCACCTTAATTCATGTCTCAGATCCCTCATATATCATCCTAATTAACCCTAGTATTCTATCAGGAAAGGCAGGTGCTTCCATTGCTGTACTTATAAAGTCTCAGCTAACTTTATTGAATGCTTTCTCTGTATCAAGACCCACCAGTAGTAGAGGTGTCTTCTTGCATTCTCCTTCCCTATGGATCATCATTGCTGTGTTAATGTTGTTGAGTGTTTGCCTCCTCTCCACAAAAAAACACATTGATCCATATCTGTCAGTTGTAGTAGCACCTTTGTCATTCTGTTAGCAAACATAGATAGAAACACTTTATTATCGTGGTTGAAAATTTAAATTGATTTTATATGAAGCAGGGTTTGAAGGGTCTTTGCTCTCTTTAAGTAATGTAGTCACAATGGCTTTCTTCCAAGGTACTGGTAATGCCTGACTTTTTTAAAATACCATTAAGTAAAATCTTATTTATCACCTTTTTCCCTCCCAACTTATTAACTTCCACAGGAATACCATCTTATCCTGAAGACATCCCAAATGATTGATTATATGTCACCATTTTTATCTCATGCTTTCCTATCTTAGTTATTAATTGCAGAACCTCATCTTCTTCTGATTTTGGCATAATCAGTCTTCCATAAATACTTCCATTTGTGCCTTTTCTTGGGTTCCACGTTCCTCTGCTTTATACGGATGTTCATAAAATATCTGAAATATCTCTGCTACGTCTGTAGGATCTCTGGTTAGTTTTCTTGCCATAGGCTCCCTACATTTGCAACAACTCTTCCTGATTTCTGTTGCCTAAGTCATTGTGCAAAAAATTTTTGTGCTCTGGAGGTGTTGTCAAAAAAATAGTTGCTTAACAGCAATTGTTCTAAACTCATACATATTATCCAAATACTTTCTTATTTTCCCTTTAGCACTCTGCAGTTGATTCTCTTCTGTTTTATGAGATTCACTTTGGTCTGCAGTATTTTAACTTTGTCAACCCGTCTAAATAAATCTTATTAGTTCTATACTGTAACTGTGTATTTCTTACCTTCATTTTCATTTTACCCTACTCACTAGCTATCTCTACTATCTTTCTTAATAACTCTTGAATCATTTTCACTACACATTTCTTAAATCCTTCTCTTTTTAACAGGTAAGTAGGAAAGCACCAGAATCTTAAGTTTTACTTCATTCTCTTACAGCGTTATGCTAGGCCTTCATGAGAATTGCATTTTTGTTCAGATCCCCATGCAAGGACCCTGCACTCCCATGGGACTTAAATTTAATTTTCGATAAAACAGTTTCAACCTCATTTGAATCTGTAGCTAAACCTGACCTAATTTTTCTCTCTTGGAAGCCCTTAATTTTTAATCACTGCCAGTTCAGCTAAGAGTCTCAGAATCACATGTTGTTTCCTCAGAACCACCTTCATTGTTTTTCATACAGTCAGAGTGGTGCTTAGGACTGACTCTACCTTCATGCTCAAGGTAACATCAGATCTCAGTCTAAATGAGACAGTAAATCTTTGAGTATTTTTCCCACAGTACTTTAACAGAAGAGAATTAAAGTTGTATTACTTAGATGACCATGGACAACTCCACATCTACTTAAACTGCACTGAGAAAACAAGGCAAGATGATCACCTTTTTTTTGTATCCCTTGCCTCCTAACAGATTGGGAAAGAGGATTACAAGAGTAACATTGTCCATGTCATTGTTTTTCTGCATTGCCTTCAGTTTTTCTTCAGATAAAAAAAAAAAGTCCTACAAATCATGCCAGATACTCATTCTACTAGATCAGTAGCAACTTCAGCAGTATTCTTCAAGAGTATTTCTATTGATATTTGTGCAGCAGCAACATGGACTTCCTAACATACGTTTGCTAAGCAGAATTAATATTATTTCAATGTCAAGAGCAGCTTCGGTTCTCCCATATTATGAAGCGTTTTATTCTTAGATCCCCCATTCTGTTCTGCTGTGTCCAAGGATTTTGTTGTAAGGACTGGATCAGCACAGGTAAGTAAGTTGTGTATTTACCATAAAGACAGAGCTGGCTGATCCTTGTCTGTACATTGTAATATAGATGCTCACCTCTCTCCCTACCAAATTGTCACCTATCCATTGACCTGGAGTATAGCCAGAGGTCAGTAGGTAGTATCTTGCTGAATAGGTAACACTTTCTTGTTGTATATTGCTCAAGGCATGTCACCCATTTTTTTCTTGTTTGGGAATCCTTTTCAGTTCGCACCATTGCCTGATGAGAGGCCGATGGTAGGAATACACCAGCTTTCTGGTCTTGGGGAGCAGCCTACCCTCTTCTCTTGGTAGCTACTCTTCCTGCCTTAGCAACTCCTCCTAGCCTGCAATCCCTGCCTCCCAGGAGAAGCACGTGTCTCTGCTTGCCATTTTCCCCTTGGCTGCGTAGTGTGAATGCACTAGTGGCAGCATGGACTCAGCTGAATTGGAAGCCCACCAGGTGAACATCTAGTGCTCCCATCATGTGTCATCTGTGTAGTGAGCCAGCCCCCCCCCCCCCCAATGGTTGAACCAGCAGTGCTCCCATTGATTTTAATGGCCAGAGTTTGTACTGAATAGGGATTTAGGTAGTTTGCACAGGTTTTTATGAATGAAGTATCTCATGGGGATATTGTAATATAGTTCTGAATTAAATTGTAGTTGTTTTTGCTTTTTTTCAGTGATAGTCTATTTATTTGATATATTTTAGTAAGTTACTGAAGATTATGTTAAGATTTGTTAGTTTTAAGAAAGTTAAAGAATCAAAGTAGAATAGCCATTAAGTAATCTCTTTTCCGAACCATTTTACTTCTGTTTGAGAACTCTGATAGTCACTGTATAACTGTTCTTTTTCTCTGTGAGATAGTCACTTCATATGCATCTTTCACTAACTGTTTTTGTTCTGTATGAAACTTTGTGCCAGTTTATTACCCTTGGGATCTGCTGGAATAAATTTTTGCTTGGCACTCATCTTGCTGTTTGCCTCTGTGAGAGAGGAGATAACCACCATTTTGCCGGATGTTAGCTTGTCACACCCTTAAATGTGCTGGATTGGCTGACTGTACTTGTTGGTGTTAAGTTCAGGAGTGCTGCATGTCCTTCCACTCTTTTTTATAATTTGTAGTGAGCTGTTATGCCTAGCATCTGAAAAACAAATAAACGAAAAAACAGAGACTTCTGCAGTTAAGCCAGTTTTTCATCTGGGACCAAACCACCTACATTATATGCTGCCTGGTGGTATTTTACACTATACCACCAGGAAGCTAATGAGCATCCTCTTACTCTCTTAATAATGGGGCCTACAACAGGTAAAACTTTCCTGTTTTTTTCTTTCTGCAATCACAAGGCATGGAAAACATTTTATTTTAGGGTTTGTCAGACTCCATTTGCATACTTTATGATTCTGAAGAAGCCACTTAACCAGACTGCCCTTGTAAGGATGAGACAAAAATTTCCATGTGGGTCATTGCTGTGGTTAGTAAATGGATTGATTGATTAAATTAATTAATACCTCAGTAAGCTAATTACACTGTTTTATTAACTGCTTCACTGACCATGACATCTTCCCCTGATTATTGTATTATCTTAGCTGATTTACCTGGCTATGTCCAGCTCAAATTGGTCCATATATTTTTTTCTTTTACTACCAACTTATCCTGTATTGTATGTGCTAAACTGTGTTTGGTCTGCAGTATTGTTTTGCACTCTTGTATTACTTTATTCCTTACTGTTCTTCTAGGCCTTTTTATTCATACATCCCAAGCCATTATATTGCTGTATTTGTTACTGTGCTTCTAGGCCTGCTTATTCATGTATCCCAAGCCAGTTTGCGTTGTACTTTTATATCATTTTGCACTCTTATATTGCTTTATACCCCACTGTATTTATGGTTCTGCTTGCACTGTTACATAAACCTGCTTATATTGTGTCTTTGGTACCTGTGCCTGTATTTTCAAGAAATTTTGGTGTATTGTACTCTGATTACATAGCATCCTGTGATTTTTGTGCCTGAATTCTCAAACCGTTTTTGTTGATGTATTGAACTGAGATTACTTAACATCTCGCTGCACCCATGTCTGCATTCTCCAGAGCTTTTCTTTTCATATATTGTACTGTATTTGCCCACATGTGACTCAGTCTGCCCTTACACCATCTGTTGCCAGTTTATCAGCACTAGGTACACTGAGATAGTGTAGCAACTGCTTCTAGGCTTGCCACCTGTCCGGTATTTTCTGTACTATCTGGAAATCAGAATGATTCTCTGGTAGTCTGAAAAACACTATACAAATTCTGGTATTCTGTTTAGAAGTGTGGACAGAAAGCCAGAGTTTGTTAAAAAGTAAACTGGTCTTTTTTTTTTTTTTTACAAACAGCATAGCTAACGCGATGTGGTGGAGTCTGAGATACCATACAACAACAACAAAAAGAGTAATTCATATGGATTAGGTGTGTTAAAATGTACTGAAAGCATAGGTCTCAACCTCTTAGGAAGCCAGTGTGGAACACAGACCCTAGCAATGTGTGACAAACAGTCAAAATGTGGAACACCCTATTTTCATACTGCGCGAAAACGCACCATTTCCATGGGACCTGGTTGAAATGGGCTTTTTGCCACAATTATTAAGTTAGTGAATATTGTATATTTTTAAAAATTCAGTAAGGCACACGCGTCAATAAAGAATACAAAGTCAGCAGGAACCAGTGATAAAATGTAATATACTCACTAGCAAATAGCTACATAACAGTATTCAAGTGCAACTATTTACAAAAATAATCTTCGGCACCTGGTTTTCCAGCCCCCCCCACATATTTTCCCAACTAAATCCATTAACTCAACCAGTCAAGGGCAAATCAGAGAAGAATCAGGGACAAATAAAGAATTAGTCAGGGACATTTTAAAATGTTGCTACCATTACCTTGAGCATTGACAGAATAACAGAATGTGAATTATTGAAGTCTGAAACTCAAATGCATGAGCAAATCCCCACACACACAGTCAATGGTCAGTACTGGAGAGAAAGGGTGTATAGTTTGGGGGATGCCATGGTTATTTTACTAGTAGTCAGGTATAAAGTTGGTAAGGTTGCAACACATTGATCACAACTGGATAAGCTGCAACTAACCAACTGTTATTTGTCACAGGAAGTCCATCCTTGCTGTGTTCCTTTTCAACATGTTTGTGTGACAGGTGAGCCGGTATAAGTAAGTAAGGAGGTTTGAGAGTAAATGGGGCTTGCCCTCCCGGTAAATATAATAGGGTGGCGGGGGAGAGCTTAATGGTTGAAAGAGTACTGGAGCTAAAAGAAAAAAAAAACTATGGAACTGTAAAATAGGGAACACAAAGCTCAGATTACCTGTTCCCATTTCTTTGTGATTGGTGCTGCAAATTTACGATTTTTACTGATCTGCTTTTCAGAGCTTTATGCATGATTGGGCTGCCTTGTAGGTGATTTTCTACTTTAGTTCTAAATTAAAGTTTAGCTATTTTTAGCAGTTCAGAGTAATTGTGTGTTGTTATTTTAGTAGTCTATTAAGGATTATATTCAGATATGTTAGTTTTACATAGTTTAATCTATAGATTTTTAGACTCGGGTCCTTTTTGCAGGAATGCTGTTTTCTAATTGGCTAGATTGTTCCTGAGGAGAAGCTTCCATAAAACTGTTGTACAAGATATTTCATGTATACCACACTCCAGACCTCACCTATTTTATGTTTTATACACACACAGATATCTGTCTGTGAATATACAATACCTAAGGGTATACTTATATCAGCAAAATGCACAAGACTGACAAAAACGGCTGATCAAGAATAAATAAATAAATAAAAAATAAAAAGAAACAGTAAGCCCCCTGCCCCCTACACCTAATGCTGATTATATATACTGACTCAGAAATTGCTCTACAGTGCAGAAGGAGTAAACTCCCTGAGAATAGTAAAGTTATCAGCAGCTTATTCCTCTCAAACATCCCTGAATGGGAACTGCCGGAGGACATTATGACATGATTGATTTTGTGATACTTCGATATTTTGGCATTCTCTATGGTCAACCTAGGTGATAGGCTTATGGTAGAGTAACTTTAAGGCAGTGTACATCTGTTGCTGTACAGTGCTTAAAATAGGACATACAAGTACTTTTTATATGGCAAAAAATAAGAAAATAAATAGGAAATAAGGAAATAGTTAGATATATGGATTTTAAACTAGGCATAGTGGAGACAACAACTCAAATCTTCCCATCTACTTATTTAATTAACCTACTGGCAGGCTCGACAGATGCACTACTCTTGCCACTCAGCCTTAATACAGATCCTGCCATGCCACCTAGCAATCTAATTAAGGGACAGATGCCAGCTCACACAGCAGTCTTTCCCCACCAAGTATCTCTCTGATTGTGACATAGACAACATCCCCTTTAGTTCTCATCCCAGCCTCCATTTATCCCTGCCTCACTTTAACTCAGACCTGACTTCCACAGGCCATTCCGATATGCTGCTAGACGAACAGTTCATCCGATCCCTAGACAGCTTAAAACAGGTTATACAAAAGTAGCTGTATATATACAGGGCATAAAATATGGAAATGGTTACAGTTGGCAGTTTACCACATGATCCATGAAGCAGGTACAATTACTTGTATCCTTCCACATACATACATATTTATCCAGTCCACTGGCAAGCTGGACAAATGCACTTCTCTGGCAACTCTGGTTAAATATGAATCCTACGACTCCACTGAGCACTTAACCCCACCAAGTAATCCCCTACGTCTCACCCCCCGATATCCCATATATGTTAAGTTGTCCGTCTCGCCTTCGTTCTTGCCGTTTGGGTTCGGAGCCGATCCTCGGCTCCGACTCGGCCATCTTCTATAGCTCGAGAGCTGTTTACTGGCTCGAGGCTACCCCTTATCCCAGAATGCCCAGTGTCAGCTACCCAGATCTCGTTTGCTACTTCAGCTGCGAGGTTGCTTCATTACTGGCTCAAGCTTAGTATTGTTCTGTATTACATATTTTTGCTGTTATTGTAAAATTTTAATTGTAAAAGTGTTATTAACCTTAGTCTCTTAGTACTTATACCCTTTATCGCCTTATATTGTGTGTGTGCTTTGTTGGCTGTCGCTCATTTCCGCAGGCCTCTTTTCCTTGAACTCATTTTAACTTAGAGATTTCTCCTCCCCCTCTATTAGGTTAGCCGTTTAAGTTGTAATAATTATTATAACTTTTTTTCTTATTGTTATTGTGGTTCTTTAATTTGTTGTTGTTAGGAAAATGTCTAAAGATACCAAGGTATCTGGCTTGAAAAAGTGTGACGCATGCTGTCAGAAAATGTCTCTGACAGATGGGTACACTAGTTGTGTATATTGTTTGGGCGTTGTTCACCTGCAGGACTCCTGTTCTATATGTCACGCTTTTAGTCCAAGGGTCCTGCAGGAGCGCAAAAACAAATTAATCCTTCAGGGATTATTGAAGCCTCAGGGTTCTCCTGCTAAAAGTACTCAGCCAGCGAAATCCCCTAACTCTGTCAAGCCGTCGGCTCCACCTTCTGAGCCGACTCCTTTACTTGACCAACCAAGTATGTCAGTGCCAGCTGGCACAGACAAGGCAACTCCTCCATCAGCTCCATCTGCTATTTCAGAGCCGTCTCGGAGCCATAAGAGACTGAGGTCTCCGTCCTTGGAGCCCATCCACTCTGCACCTCAGTCACCCTTGTTACAGAGTGAACGTAGCCATCATTCTACCCACTCCTCTCGATCCTCTAGATTATCAGATCATGATGTGGAGAGAGTAGTAAGTAGGTTGCTTAAGTCACAGGCCCTGGCAAAATTACTGTCCAGCCCACCTCAGCAGGCTCCAACTACCTCTATTTCCGTTCCTCCTCCGACTACATTTAGCTCAGAGCCGGAGACCATTGATCTGCAGGTAGTAGAACTGTCGGCGCCAATCACCATCTCTCTTTCGGTTCCGACATCGGCTCTGATTACCTCGATTGTACCTGTCGAGGGATCTGGGCTCCTGGGCTCTCTCATCGGCTCCGAGGGAGGGAGTGGCATCGGACCCTTGTCCGACCCCGTTCTCCCCCTCGGAGCTTCGGAGCAGGTGAGCTCGGCTCCAACATCGGCCATGGAGCCGTCACCCTCGATGCGGAGAAGGACTCCTGTCTCTTCGGAGCCGGAGCTTTCGCTGCCTAGAGGTCGGGACGCCTTCGAGGTCATGCGGAGTGTGCTGTCCCCCAAAACAGCTCTACTGCCAGCTTCATCGGCTCTGCCCCCCGTGGTGTTTGTTCCAACCTCTACTCATCCTCCAGACCCCAAGCGTAGGGGACCTATGCCTCAGGACACCCCATTGGGTGATCCCTCTTCTTCCGAAGCCTCCTCTGATCACTCGGAATAGCCTCCCCAGAAGAAGAAGAAGTGCAAGAGGAAGCACATAGACTCCCCTGAGTCTGTCACCTCAGATACAGACATGGATGAATCGGAAGGGTCCCCAAGGTCCCCCTCTGAAGATGTTTCCTTTTCGGACATCCTTGAAATGCTTAGACAGAGGGGGGACTGGACTTCCCTAGCCTCTACCGAGGACGAGTCTGTATACCTGGACGCATTCGGTTCCCGACCTTCCACTTCCTTTGTATCTCCTACTTTCGATCCACTCATGTCTGTAGTGGCTTGAAAGGCTTGGTCAGCTCCAGATTTTGTGGAACCTACTCCGAGGAGACCAAACAAATTTATTACAGCCTCCCCAGGACAAACAATTCCTCTCCAGAGGTGTGCCCGTTGATGCCATGGTGGTAGCAGCAGCCACCAAGAAAGAGTTAGCAGAAACCTCTTCATCTGTTCATCCTCCAAACAAAGAGTCTCGGGCTATGGACAGATATGGAAAGCGAATGTTTACTTCAGCGACCTTTTTAATGAGGTCCCTGAACTATCTATGCCATTTTACACGTCTTCAAAGGGATCTCCTGAAAGAGCTTGGAGATACCCTTCAAGATTCTACAGCTGAGGGAGTATCAGCCAAATTAGCTTCTCCGCTTGCGACTCTTAATTCCATAGTCAACTCCTCCATGAGGCTGATTTCCTGTGCAGCCGATGGAGCGAGCAGAGCCACAGGGACAGATGTGGCTCTCAGGCGAGATGCTTGGATGTGGCTGTGTCAGTTTGCCTAACCCTTTCGAGCATCCTTCACCAGTACTCCCTTTGATGGCTCCTTTGTCTTTGGGCCTCAGGTGAAAAACACGTTGACCTGGTGTGAGCAGGAAGGCAAGACTCTCTCTGCCGTGGGAGTCCATTTTTCCACCCCTTCCAGACCTTGTCCCAAGGGTCAGAAGAGCGGAAAGATGTGGTTCCGAAAATCCCAGGGATCCTTGCCTGACATATGTGGTGATTTTCCCCCCAGGGGCAGAGGGGGAAACAACAATAACAGACCCCGCCCTCGTGGCAGAGGGGGACTGCAAAACCAGGTTGACAGAGAAACCTTCTCTGCCAAGCCCTTCCAGCATCCCTGAAGGGTTGCCCAACTAATCACCTCTGGAGGCAGTCGGGGGAAGACTTTCATTGTACCCAAAAGCCTGGCAAAATATAGCAAGAGACAGATGGATACTATCCATTATATCCAGAGGTTACAAAATTCCCTTCCATCAATCCCCCATAGAATCAAAAAAGTCAATCCCAGATGTCCCACCCAATCTAAGGGATCAAGCAGTCCCAAAAGTTTCAAGACTGCTAGAAAAAAGAGCTATTCAAGAGGTCCCTGCAGACGAACTAGGATCCAGAACTTACTCAAGATTCTTTTTAGTACCAAAAAAGACAAGGGACTGGAGACCAATACCGGATCTCAGCAGATTGAACAAATCTGTACAAAAAGAAAAGTTCCGGATGGTGACACTGCAGTCCATTTTCCTTTTTAAGGGTCAAGGCAAATGGATGTGCTCGCTAGATCATGAGGACGCGTACTACCATATCAAGGCGGACAGACGCTCCAGGAGATTTCTTCGCTTCCGGGTAGGGGCCAGTCATTACCAGTTCAGAGCTCTGCCCTTTGGTCTCACCTCAGCCCCCAAGATGTTCACCAAGTGTATGGCAGTAGTCCTGGCTCACCTGAGGCGTTAAGGATTCCAGGTGTTTCCCTATCTAGATGACTGGCTCCTGACTGCTACCACCAGGCATCAACTCTTAGAGGCACGGGATTATACAATCACATCATGCACTCAACTAGGCATTACAGTAAATTTTGAAAAATCTGCCTTGTTGCCCTGTCAGTCTGTCACATACATAGGAGCAGAATTAAACACAAAAGAAATGTTTGCAAGATTACCACAGGAAAGAGTTTCCACTATTCATCAACAAGTGTTAATTCTAATGCAGAGCAAAAGGATTCAAGTCAGATATGTCCTCCAAGCTCTAGGCTCCATGGCAACTGCCATTCTTCTTGTCCCATTAGCGCATTTCCACATGAGAATCCTTCAGTAGTTTCTTTTCACGCAGTGGTCTTTCCAGGAGCTACCCGTGCCTCACATGATCCTGATCACAGAAACATGCAAAAGGCACCTTTCTTGGTGGATGGTCTCCCCACTAGTGATTCAGGGCAGACCTTTCATACAACCCCCTCCGGTAGCCACGTCCCTGATAGGCAGGACAGTCCAAGGCACTTGGCAACCTCGCGAGTACCATCTGCATATCAATGTCCTAGAAATGAGAGCGGTGCTCCAAGCATTGCAAGCCCTTCAAGACTCTCTTCCTTCCGGGACCATTGCAATCCAAACGGACAACATGTCAGTGGTGTGGTACATCAACAAACAGGGCGGGACCAGGTCTTACCCCTTGTGTCGAGAAGCACTCAGACTGTGGTAATGGGCGATTTCCTCCCAACGTTTTCTGATAGCAATGCACATCTCTGGGAAATCCAACGTCATAGCAGACAGGCTCAGCAGAGCTATCCTCATGCCTCACGAGTGGCCTCTGAATCAGGAAATTGCGGATCTTATCTTCCGCAAATGGGGACAGCCTTGCTGCGATCTATTTGCCATTCCTCTCAACAACAAATGCAGCAGCTACTTCTCCCTACTTCCTCTTCCAGGTCATATACCCAGAGATGCTCTAGTCCACAATTGGCTTCAGGGACTCCTTTACACTTTTCCCCCTTTTCCCCTAATACCAAGACTCATACAGAAAGCAAAATCGTTGGGTTGCAAAATGATCCTCATTGCCCCATATTGGCCTCGACAGATGTGGTTCCCGTTCCTGCACCTTCACCTTCTGGATCAACCGTGGATTCTGGACCCAGTTCCAGATCTTCTGATTCATCAATCAGGCGGGTTGCACCAATCCCTTCAAACTCTCTAGCTCACAGCTTGGTTACTCCACTTCCAACCTTAGCCAGGCTTTCCAGTATCTCCCCAGCAGTCCGTGATATTATTGTTTTCTCACATAAGTCTACTACTAGGAAAACGTATGCTAGTAAATGGAAACGGTTTTCTTACTGGGCAGAATCTAGAAATTTGGATCCTTTCTCAGCCCCAGTCCATGAAATTCTTAAATTTCTAGCACAACTTTTTCAGTCTGGTGCGGCGTCCGCTACCATTAGAGTACAGCTAGCTGCCATATCTAATTTTCATATTGTTACGTTTAACTCTAGCATAATGTCTCATAAGCTCTGCAAGGCCTTTATGAGAGGAACATCTCTTTTTAGACCCCCAGTTAGAGATCCTCCTCCTCTTTGGGATCTCAATTTAGTTTTAGCTTCCTTAATTTTGCCTCCCTTTGAACCGGCAGCATCATGTTCCTTAAAATTTCTTTCTTGGAAGACACTTTTTCTGGTTGCTATCACTTCAGCTAGACATGCCTCAGAACTTCAAGCACTATGTGTTCGTCCTCCTTACCTGGTTTTTCACAAGGACAGAGTTTCTCTGAGGACCAATCCATCCTTTATTCCTAAAGTCTGCTCAGAGAACAATTTAAATCAATCCATAGATCTCCCAGTTTTCTTTCCCAATCACAGCAACAAGGCAGAATACAACCTCCACCAATTGGATGTGCACAGACATTTGCATTTTTACCTCCATAGAACTAAGGAACTAAGAAAGTCAGACCAGTTATTTCTTTCTTATGCTTTCAACAAACAAGGCCTTCCAGTTTCTAAGGTGACCTTATCCAGATGGTTATCTGATACTATTGCCTTTATTTATCAGTTTCGAAATAAAGAGCTACCAGCTAAACCAGAAGGTCATTCTACTAGATCATTAGCCACCTCTGTAGCCTTTTAGTCTAGGTTGCCCATAGACTCAATCTGTGCAGCTGCCACTTGGGCAAACCCTCATACTTTTATCTCTGGTGGATATGGTCTCCCGGAGCAGAGCTTCCTTTGGTTTTACTGTTCTGAAGAGTCTGTTCCAATGAGCCACCCGGGATTTTAGGTGCTAGGGACGCTGTCCCAAACAGCAAGAGTGAAGGCGAGATGGATGACTTAACATAAAGAAGTTATGTACCTACCATAACGTTCCATGTCAGTTGTCTTCATCTCGCCTTCCTTCTTGCATCCCTCCCTCCTTCCCCCTTCCTAGAGGATTGAGAGGAGTTCCTTTTGTTTTCACTGGCTGAGTATCTTTTATTACTTCACATGCCAGGTAATTTATGACTCTTTCCTTGTTTAGGTGTATTGGACAACCAGTTTTTAGGTAACTGGTTACTCTACTTATGTCTAGTGTGCGCTATCACAAACGAGATCTGGGTAGCTGATGCTGGGCATTCTGGGATAAGGGGTAGCCCCGAGCCAGTAAACAGCTCTCAAGCTATAGAAGATGACCGAGTCAGAGCCGAGGATCGGCTCCGAACCCAAACAGCAAGAAGGAAGGCGAGATGAAGACCACTAACATGGAACGTTATGGTAGGTACATAACTTCTTTTTCCATCTTTACCCAATAAAAGGCAAAAGAATAAAAGTTAACTTATACAGGCCATTATTTTAGTGTGACACATCAACAGCACCAAATCCCACTTTGATCACCCACTCAACAGGACCGTCCGAAAGGTAAAGAAGCACAAGACCAATTAAGCAGGGTGGGCCACAAGGAAAGCATACTTTTGCTCAAGATCGATAAACAACTTTTATATAAAAAAGAACATTCATTTTTACAAAACTTTCTGGTTATAAAACCTGCAGCATTGAAACAGTTCAATACATGGACCCTATGCTCCTCTAATGCAACCTCCAACATCACAATTTGCAGAACTTCCCTGATTTTGCCTGACAGTTTTGCCTGACACTGCTGCCCTTACCCTCTTACAACTTGTGACTTTCTGGTAAATCAAAGAAGATTTCGGTTGGTGAGTAATGCCACACATAGGTATTCCCAGTTTCTTATTCTTCAGAAAATGCATAATGATGCGAAAGCTGTTAGTGCAATAGCTTTCTGCGTCGTGCAAAAAGCTAGTAGCAGTATGTGATTTGCTGCATTTTGTTTCTCCCGATTGGCTCCCTTTGCCTCAGGAGCATTTACTTGACCGGCTCTTATAATGCGATGCTGATTGGCTATAATTGCGATATAACAGCCAGTCAAAAAGCACAAAGCGGAGCCACCACTTTTCAGGGCAGAACAGTGGAACAGTGGGCAAATTCAATCGCAGATGCGGAGGGTCCCACACAATTCGGAGCTCTTGGCTGCTCAGACTAAAAGGGACATTCCGCCTTAATGACGTTTGTATTTACGTCATAAAATGGGCATGGATGTGAGTGGAGATAGAGTGGGCCTGGGAGGAGTTACAGGTAGTGCAGGGGGTGTGGCTTCAGTCCAGTTTTCTGCATCACAAGAGGTGGTAAGCCTAACTGCTTCATGTTCACCGACAATCCCTCATTACTACATGATACAGAATCTACTCATGAGAGTTGTAAGTATCTACTCAAATGAGAGGTAAACCTCTCACTTAACCACAGTTGCTAACAAACAATATATTCCCACCCCACCATAATCCATCTGAAATGCTGAAACACCAAGCCTACATATGTTGAGGTAGTGAAAAAAAATCCCTTCCCAAATCTCTAGGAGAAAGCAGCATGGACATCAGTCACATATTTACATTTTTTCCATTACATGCATTCACAAACACACACACCCACAACACAAGCACACACACACACACACACACACACACACACACACACACACACACACACACACACACAAACAACATCTACTGTGTCCTTCCCTAGTAAGTGTCACCTGAGCTTAATGTGTAAGGGTGCACAGACAGTGTCGTAGTAATAGACAACTTGGAATTCTTTTTTGTATGCTTAGACCATTTGCCACACTGAACAAGGACAGAGTGAAGTTAGTTGACTCTCAAGTGCGAGAATCCATGACATTACTAGAGTTACTAGAGTCCTTAGATCGCTTCACTCTGAGAATGTGTATGAACTGGTAAGTTCCCCAAATGGGAGTAAATGATTTTAGGTGAACCACCTGGGGGATATAAATATAAACATGCTTAAGCTCTCAAAGTATGCATTTAAAGTAGCAACATCTTTATATATATATATATATATATATATATATATATATATATATATATATATAAACGTATATGTGCAGAATAATATGCGTATGAATAACAGAATAATTGCTGCAGGAAATCATTTGTATTATTTGGAAGTCTTGCTGGATGCAGATGTCATTCTTTGGGCAGACATCTTGTCAGCAGTTAGCTTTCTCCTTATTTTTGTGTCTGCCATCTGTTGATGCTGCCTTTAGACAGCAGGTATGGCATTAAAGGCAATCTATTCATTTTTTATTGTCTGTTTTTTAATGCCCGTTTTTAAGGGAACTGTAATAGTCTGGAAACTGCATGAGAAGAATTAGCTATATTAGTTTATAAAAAATGTAAAAGTCTTTACATAATTGTGTAAAAGATAAAAAGTTAAGGAAACTACTTTGTAGTTGCCTTTTAATTAATATATAATATATGCCAGACAAGATTTAAAATGATAAATAACTGAATTTACTACTGCAAAAAGTATTATAATTTGAAAAGGAAACTAATCCTTACCTCACAAATGTGAGCCATTTTACAAAGACTTAATGCTTCTTAAAAGTTACTGAGTTAGGTCAAGTGATTATGCTTTATTGTGCTATCTTTTTATGATTCCTCCCACAGAAGAGTATAACTGTGAAAGGGAAGATAACCTCTGAAACCAAAACATAACTAACAGGAACTACTGTCTGTGGACTTAACCTTTATTCAAGTCAGTCAGTCAATCAATGAAGCTACTGCAGCCTGCCTGCTAGAGCATGTCCTTGCAGAAGGACTCTGAAAATTCTATTTTGGGCTTAAAGCTAGAGCAGAAAGGGTACATCATATATTTTACCAAGAAATGGGTAATTTCTAGGTTAGATGCTAGGTATCTTTTTTCTGAGTATTAACTGTCTACTTGGAATGCTTTCCCAATTCCTTTTTGCAAGTTCTGTACTGTTTGTATGTTTATTTGATAAAGGAAATACTTTACTCGTGTATTTCATGTAAAGTAGTTTACCATTTAACTCTGCTTGTGGGTTTTGTTTCACTTGTTAATTTAAGGGTTTATTAATTTTTACTAGTAAAATTCTGGGTTTTTGAACTGCTTAAGCTATTGACACTATTCAAATATTTGAAGTTTGGTATGCTTTAAGGATAGATTGTATTCCTTAATTTTTTTTGTATAAAGAAGAACGAAGCACCAGATTCTATTAGGGTCTTAACTGAGAGTTATAAAGGGGTACCAAATCTTCAGCTAATCTTGAGTAAATTGTTCTTTGATTAAATGTTGGTTGAAGTATGATTTCTTGCTTATTACATGCCCATAGGCATTAAAGCATAAGTCAGAAGAAATGTTAGCACCTAAATTCTTAAAATGGTAGGTAACCTGTATAATTTCTGTATCTGGGGCATAAGGTAGGTGCTTACTCTTACTACCAATATGCATCATAGAGATTTATGTATATTGAATTCTGGGAGATTTTCAGCAGCCCATTTATTTTATTTTATTTGTATGTGTTAACTCAGATAAATCACTGATCCACATGAAACTTCTTCAGACTCATTCAAGAGCAGGATCTGGCTAAATGACTTGCTCAGTCATACAGTAGGCAGATGACAGCTGAGGGACTCAAACCCTGGACCACAGGAAGCTGTTCGTTAAAAGCTCACAATTATGCTATAAGCTTATTTAGATAAGAATTAAGAATCCAGTGGATCTGATGTCCTTTTCATTCATTCCTCAACGATTGGGTCTTGGATCTGATCTCTGATCTGACTTGGCCACTTTTACTAGACTCACGGATTGAACTCTCAAGCTCCCCCCTCTACCCATAATGCCCCAGTATACCTGCTATACCTCAGATCTTGTTTGCCGCCATATTGCTACACATGTAGATCTTTCTCAGAGAGCTTTTTTGGGTGTTTTGCCTTACTGCAAGTCCACATTGTTCTCTAAAACTTCCTGTTTTTCTACTTCACCCACCTACCTTATTTAGTCTATTGAAATTTCAAGGTTTTTTCTTTGTGGTAGTTTTGTTCTACTTTTTCCTGCTTTTTTTCTCCTTCTTGCCTTTTTCTTCTACCCTCTAGAGAGTATTTTCCTTACCTGTCATTGTTGGTTGTCCAGAAACAAACCAAAAATTTCCTTTCCTTTTCTTAAAATCACTTCTCGGCTTTTTAGCCAACATCACTGTGGTATCATGGCTGAGAAACCAACAGGTTTCAAAAAATGCACTTCCTGTGGGCATAATATCCCTAACTCAGATGCCCACAGGGAATGTGTCTACTGTCTTGGGCTTCACATCTGAACATAAACTACTCCATTTCTGCAGCCTTTAATTTCAGGACCCTTAGCGACCATAGAAACAAGCTAGTCTTAAAGGGATTGCTGACCACTTCTTCTTCTACTCCAGAGGCTCAAACCCCTGCAAAATCATCCAAAGCCTCTTTGGAGGCAAAAGAATCATATAAGAGGTCTCCAACCTGCTCTCTAAAGATGACTGCGTCTTTAAAGCCTCCTCAAAGGATTCAAAAGAAATTGGATCTGACCTTCTCGGATCTGAAACAAAAACAGTCGGATCCCACATTCTCGGATTCAACAACTACTCATACGAAGTTTCCAAGAACCTGTTCCCCATGGTTCACTGTAGAGCCTGTTTCTCCTCGGCTCCATTCTCCTTTCCTTCAGGAGACCCCGAATAGAAGAGCCTTGGCCCAGGTCCACCACTTCCTTCATCAGGTCCTCCAGGGGCTTTTTAGAAGCCGAAGTTGATAGGATGATGAAGAAGTTCCTCAGAGATCAGTTTCACATGGAGGTCCGTGAGCCTCCCTTCTACTTCCCATGCAGTGATCTCTCCTTCTCCAGTCTGACTGATGGTTTCGGAACAGGTGGATCTGAGAGATGAGAGAGTATTGACGTTGGATCTGAAGTTAGCTAGATCTTTGACTCCAGCTGCTTCCCTGACTTATTCAGCTTCAATTCCTTTGGACTAGGATGAGTTTTGGCTCCAAGTCTGGGAGGCTAGGTTCCACTACGAGGTTGTCAGAACCATCCCTGCCCCTTGGAGCTTCAGCATTGGGCAGCTTGGGTCCAGCTCTCCGTTCGAGGCATGGGTCTGGGTAGGGTTGAGGCATGGTAGCATTGGTAGCTTTGGCTCCGGTGCAGCCAGCTGTGGCATCTCCACATCCTTCTGGTTTTGTGGTAGTGGAGAGGGCCTTCTCTCATCTGAGAGATTTGACTACTGTATCCTCTTCAGATCCTACAGCCCTCCCTTTTTTGGGTCCAAGCTCTGATCCTCTCAAGCGTGTTTCACAAGGACACCTGGCCCTATCCGGTGTGCAAACAGTGCCCCTCAAGGACTTTCTCCTCTCTTCTGATACTTCACCAGATTGTCCCATTGAGGAGGCATCCTGAAAGAGCTTTCTATAAGGGGAGGCACTTACACTCCCCTCAGGGGTCTGTCACCAAAGACTCTGTCTTAAGACATTCTCAGGCAAAAGGGTGTTGAGTCCTCTGATACCCCCTCCCAAGAGGAGATGGTCTTTCTGGAAGCTTTTGGGTTTGGCCCATCTATGACTTGGGTGACTCCCCCAGCAGATGAGCTTATAGGTCTTGTCTCTCACTGAGTATGAAGGGAACCTGATACTGTAGAACCTATTCCCCATTACCCTGATAAATTTCTTGTGCCACCTAAAGACAAGCTACACAGGAGCAAGGGAGATCCTGTTAATGCCATAATTATAGTGGCAGCCACAAAACAGGAGCTGGCAGACCAGAGCTTCACTGTCCATGTCCCCATCAGACAGTCCGGGAGTTGGACAGATTTAGGAAGTGAGTTTTTGCCTCAGCGACCTTTGCCTTATGATCTCTGAATTACTATGCAAACTTCACAAGATTACAACTGGATTTGATTAATGAACTTTCCAAATCCCTCTCCAAGTTCATGTCCATGGAGGACTGCAAGAAGTCTTCTTCGCAAATGGCCACTCTTAATCATCTGTACTGCATCCATGAAGGATAATTTCCCATGCTGCGGAGGGTACCTCACAGGCAGCAGATTCAGGCATAGCCATTAGGAGTCATGCCTAGATGGGCTTATGTGATTTTGTAGAACTTTTCAAGTCTTCTTTCTTCAGTGCTGTTTTTACAAGATACTCTTGCAGACTATGGAAATTAATGCCACGGAGGGTCCACAAATGGTTTTAAAATCAGTTTAATATCACAGTGTTAAAAACATTAAGCGCTTTTGTCTCTGAAAGAAAAGACTTCATCAGAATAACTACATACCAACACAGGAGCCTCATATACTAACTGAGCAAATATTTCATTGGTTGGTTGTTAATAAATTAATTAAACCTATTTCTCTCTTAAAAGAATCAGCCAGTTATCATGAAAGAAATTCCATCCTGTTACAGAAACACTCTTACTCATTTTTTAAAAACAGTAGTACAATGTACAGTCCAATAGTCATTTAAAATAACAGTCTATAATTTATTAGCTTTGGTATTAAGGACAGGAACAATATACACATTCTCATTCAACCCAGGGGGAATATCCCTCTGCCTAAGTTGCCACTTCATTTCCCATAATTTTAGAAAAGTGTTCCAATCCCCCCTCTTGGATCCAGTTTGATTTTTTTCCAGGATACCAAAACAAAATTTACTAAATCCTTGGCAAACATTAGAATGCTTATTCAGGGCACTGTTATACTTTTTGCTGGCAAGAGCGTATGTGTGTTCGCAAATAAATGTCCTTAGGGCACGCTCACTCTTGCCAACATACAATGCTAAACATTCTACACAATATGCAAGGTAAACCACTCTTTGGTTGGTACAGTTACCATCTTGAGATGTGATTCTGCTGTTCAAAGGGTTACCTAATACTATGATCTGATTCTTTGTAATATAGGTACACTGCTTACAACAACCACATTTCACAGTTCCTTTAGTTCCCTTAGAGAAGGTGCTGTCGTTGTTCTGCAATAGTCTCTTGAAATTAGGTGTTGTTTAGAAATAAAAGTAGGTTCAGACCCCACCAACTGGAGTCATTCAGAGTTAGTTTTAAAAATGCACCAGTTTCTTTTAATGACATATTTAATCTCTTCAAAGAACAGATTCTGTTCCACTGTCAGTGCCCTTTCGTATTTTGTTCCATAGCTTTTACAGATACAGATAATCCAACTCCTAAAAGGGGTTGGCACCTTTACCCTATTTGTTGCATACTTTTAATAGCAAACTATCTAGAAATTGATCAGGGTATCCCCGTGCTAAAAACATTTATTTTAACGTAAGTAACTCAACCCATACCTTTGTCCTTTAAAGATGTCATATGTACCACCCTAATGGCCTGACCCTTCACTAAACTCTTTTTCTGTCAGATAGAGTGGCAACTAGTAAAGTGTAGATAAGAGTTACAAAAAATTTTCTTCCTAAAAATATTGGATTTGATACCATTAGATGTATGGAAAATGAGTGTATCTAAAGAGTTGATCTTGTCTCTGCTTCAAGAATACGTAAATTTCAAAAATTCTGTGGTGTTGTTCAGGTATGCTACAAATGTGTAAATTTCATCAACCTCACCATCCCATAAAATAAATATATCACCTAAAAAGCATATATACAGGTGTAGTTGTTTGGCGCATGAACTCCTGAATACAAACTGGTTTTCCCAGCCCAGCAGCACCATATTAGCAAAAGCAGGCAAGCAAGATGCTCCCATGGCAGCACCCCTTACTTGCTGGAAAAACTCCCCCTCAAAATAAATGTAGTTGTGCTCTAAAACGACACATCAGTTCCATGACAAGATTTAGTCTATCGTTTGAGAGGCTGGACCACTGAATCAAAGTTTGATGAAATTATTCTTAGCACTTCATTCTTAGGAATGACAGTGAACAGATCACCAATGTCTGTGGTCACAAATACAAGATTTTCTTTCGAAATATGATTTTTTAGATGGCCCAAAAAGTCCCAGAAGTCCTTTATTAAATGTGGTACTACATAATATACATGTTTAACCTATCTGTCAACTAAAACAGTTAGGTGTATGTTTTAACCCTGTTGCTGAGACAGAAGGTCTGAAAGGGGGATGGAGTATCCCTTTGTGAATTGGTATAATTGGCTTGGGGTTGGATAAGAAGCGATAGTATCAACATCAGTTTGTTGGTTTAATTACATATTCTTTGAAATATAAATCAATCCTAGGATATGCCTTGTGTACTCGATTCTTGGAAAGAGGGATATATGTTTCAACATAATGCAAAAGTTCCAACATAATATTCAAATAATCTTGTACGGCATATATAACCATACCACCCCCTTTATCTGGTTGCATGAGACATATATTTTTATATTTATGTAACTGATCAAGTAACTGTTTTTCTGGCTTACATAAATTGGAACCATAGTCCATCTATCCATCCATCCTCAACTCTTTTTACCATTTTGCACATGGGGTCAGGGTGTCACTTCAGCAGTGACAATCATCTCTAGCCAAGGTTTACACCGCTTATTTGATGAGTATGGATTGGAACTAGTACATAAAGTTATTAAATATAATGAAACACAGATGGGTAAATTGAGTCAGGAATTAGAACTACTACACCAGGTCATCTCACAAGATACCTCGTTTGAGCATTTTAACAACCTGTATGAGACCATCCTTTCTAGGGCTGATAAAAAATGCATGGAGTTATTTTCAAAGAAAAAGAGAAAACTAGAAATGGACATTAAGCAATACCATAGCAAAAATGCATATCCCACAGCCCACCTCATACCCCCAAATGTTACTACTAGTACTAAAAAAGTAAATTTTATTGAGAGGGACAGTTTTACAGCAAATGAACAGAGGAGAAGGGACAGGCCAGTCTCAGATACCAGGGGCACTTGGGTATTTATAGATGAGCATTAGGATTTTCGGAACCTAAGGTGCTTAGGGAGACTGGCGAGTCATTCGAAATCCGTGTTCGATCCAGGGCAGAGTTTCCAGAGGTCCCAATACCACAAAAATCAGAAGAGGAGAAAGGGGTGGAGGAGGAGGAGATAAGGGGTGGTGATGATGATATTGTCAGTTCCTTCAAGGGGTACAGCATGTACAATTACATCTCCAGAATTATTACAAAACAGTACTTTCCCTTGTTTCTTAAAGGGTTTAAGTTTGTTCCAACTAGGCAAATTGTTATTGCTGCTGCATTAGTGGAGGTAAAAATATTTAGCAGAAAACTTAATTTGAATGTCTTCTTTCATGACAAAAATAGAGGGGAGAGTGGTGTCACAAATTATGGGGGAAGGATAATCAAAATGTGTAGTACTTTTACCCCCCCCCCCACACCTCACTATTCAAATTTTTGAAAAAGTGGTAATGGAAGGCATATATGGAACTTGTAATAATAGGAAATATGGCTCCAATTTGTCTAAGGGAGAAAAACAGTTACTTGTTCAGCTCTGTAAAGGTAAGAACTTACACCTCATGCAACCAGATAAAGGGGGGAGTATGGTTATATATGATGCACAAGATTATTCTAATATTATTTTGGAACTTTTGCATGATGTCGAAATGGGTTCCTATTACGTGATCGAAGTTTTGAAACTTCGAACACGACAATATCGAACTTGTCTGTTCGAAGTTTCAAAACTTCAAACACGGCAAAAAATGCAACAGTAAAGTAACTGTTGCAAGCAGGGGGGCAAGCCCCCCTGCTCTTTAAATATACCAACTCTAAGATCGCACTACAGTGCAGTAAAGGGAAATATTCCCTTTCTGCACTATAGTGCGGTCTCAGAGTTGGCATATTTAAAGAGCGGGGGGTATGGGGGGGTGCAGGGGGGCTTGCCCCCCTGCTTGCAACACTTAGTTTACTGTTACATCTTTTATTTATTTATTTATTTTTCTGTATTTGAACTTCAGCAAGTTCGACTATATGGTTTCGACCATATAGGGTTCGAACTTGTTGAAGTTCGATAACGTAATAGGAACCCTGTTGAAACATATACCCCTGTTTCCAAGCATAACATATTGTAGGATTGATTTGTATTTGGAAGAATAAGTATTAAATTAACGAATTGATGTTGATACCTATCACTTCTTGTCTAACCCCAACGCAGTTATACCAATAATTTTCAAGATCCTGAAAATTCACAAAGAGATACTCTGTCCCCCTTTCAGACCTTTTGTCTCACCAACAGGGTCCAAGACGTACCTCCTTGCCATTTTGGTTGACAGATGGGTTAAACGTGTTTGATGTACTAGCACATTTAATAAAGGATTCCTGGGACTTTTTGGGCCATCTAAAAAATATATTTGGAAGGAAAATCTTGTATTTGTGACAGTAGACATCAGAGATCTTTTCACTGTCATTCACAGCTACAATATTTTCATCAAACTCTGATTCAGTGGTCCACCCTCTCAAACGGTAGAAAAAATGTTGTCATGGAACTGATGGCTGTTATTTTAGAACACAGCTACATTTATTATGATGGGGAGTTTTTTCATCAAGTAAGGTATGTTCCCATGGGAGGATCTTGTGCTTCTGCTTTTGCTTGTATGATATTGCTGGGCTGGGAAAATCAGTTTGTATTCATTAGTTAATTTGCCAGACAATTACACCTGTATGTATACTTTTTAGATGATGTATATATTTTATGGAATGGTGATGCTGATGAAATTCACACGTTTGCAGAATATGCAAACACCACTAGATTTTTTGAAATTTACGTATTCATGGAGCAGAGGCAATATCAGCTGTTTAGATACAGTCATTTCCCATACCTCTAATGGTTTCAAATCCAGTATTTTTAGGAAGGAAACCTTTTGTAACTTTTGCCCACACACAACTAGTTCCTCCCCCATCTGGCAGAAAAAGAGTTTAGTGAAGGGTCAGGCCATTAGGGTGGCACATATCTTTAAAGGATAAGGTGTGGGTTGAGTTACTTAAGTTAAGGGAAATGTTTTTAGGAAGGGGATACCCTGGTCAATTTCTAGATAGTTTGCTATTAGAAGTGTACAATGAATGGGGTAAAAGGTACCAACCTCTTTTTGTAGTTGGATTATCGGTACCTGCAAAAACTATGTAACACAAATTTGAAAGGGCATTGATAGTGAAACACAATTAGTTCTTTAAAGAGATTAAAGGGGTTTACCTTTAAAATGTCGATTGTACATAGTCGAATGGCCACACCACTGAAATGTTTCCATGAACCCGAACTGCGGAAACAAATTTGAAAAAACTTCAAATGTCATTTTAAACCGAGCCACACCTACAAACAAGTGCTAACATGGGTCAAAAAGGGGGTTAGATTTAGCGGTTCGGAACATCGACATTCGAGGTTTTAAGAAGGTGCAGTTTGGAGTTCGCGGAAGCAGGTTCAACGTTCCGACCATCAATATTTTGAAGGTAAACCGATTAAAAATATCATTAAAAGAAAATGGTGCATTTTTAAAATTAACAGCAGAAACAAAGTGAAGCTTGTCCACCATGGTGAGGTTTAAAACTATTTAATACTAAAAATCAACAAGTATAGAAAAATAAAAACACAGTAAAACGTGAAGTCAGCTTAAAGTAACTGGATAAGCACTTTTGGCAGGAATGCCTTCATCAGATCCTGTTATACTTAACTTAGCTCATCAAATTTAAACAGAGGCTTAGCCAGTCAAACTCTTCTTCCTCAGCCTCCGCCCTTTTAATAAAGTCCAGGCAGTTTATCAGCCTGCAAGTCAGCAATCCAGTGAGTTTCCACAATCTCAGTCAAATTCCAGAGATCCCCCATTCTCATATCTTCAGTCAATACTTTGAGCACCATAAAATTGAAAATATGGCCAGGATAATTTATAATATCTTGTGACAAAACACTGGTTTTGCTTTTTAGCCTGATGTCACTTAAATGGCTCATTATCATTGAGCCATTACAATAGATGGTTTTAAATTAACAGCTTTTGATTGTTCATTACTAATTTCATTACTACTCAGAGATCCATCGCTCTTGCAACCTGTTGTTTTAACTATGTCATGATCATGAGTATTTTCAATTCGCTTAGTGTCCACTGTAATAGTATTTCTCTTCTGACTGTACTTTACAATTTGTTTAGGCCATTCAAAAATATTAGCTTCTTTAAAATCTCTTGCTAGTATTTTGCTTTTGACATTCTTTAACTTGCTGTCGCATGCAGAAAGTGGATGCTGAAGCTCTTCAGTTTTTAAAAAGAAAAGACTCAGACAGTGCTGCATTTTCTAATTCAGTTTGTTTACATTCAGTGAAGCTTGCTGCTTCTTCTTCAGTTAGCCAAAAGTAATCTATGAGTAGTCTAATATATTTAAAACTAGTTGATCACTTGCCATTTGGCAAGTAAATCTGGATGAGAATTGCCATATGTCGGCATATAGTGGGTAATGTGCTAAGATTCTGTTTTAAGAACAGAAATAATTTAAAACAACTGCTATGTCAAGATAGAACTATTAGCAAGATGAATTCAGTCACTAAGAGAATGGGTACATTCCCATGTAGAAAATGTAAAGTATGTAGGTTTCTAAATTCCAAGAACTGTTTTGAAAATTGTATTACTAGGAAGGAATATAAACTTAAAACTTATGACAGTTGTAATACTAAGAACGTTATTTGTGTCGCTAGCTGTAAAGTATGCACTGCATTTTATGTTGGTAAGACCAACACACCATTTAAAGACAGGGTTTTGTGCAATTTAAGTGACAACAGGCTAAAAAGTAAAAACAGTGCTTTTTCACAACATATTATAAATTATCCTGGCCATAGTATCAATTTTATGGTGCTTGAAGTATTGACTGATGATATGAGAATGCGGGATCTCTGCAATTTGACTGAGATTGTGGAAATTTGCTGCATTGCTGACTTACAGGCTGATAAACTGCCTGTACTAAATGGAATGTTCCCTTTAAACCCTTTATTGAAAGGGCGGAGGCTGAGGAAGAAGACTTTGATTAGCAAAGCCTCTGTTTAAATTTGATGAGCTAAGTTTAGTATAACTGGATGTGATGAAGGCATTCCTGCTGAAAGCGCTTATCCAGTTACTTTAAGTTGACCGTGTTTTACTGTGTTTCTATTTTCTTATACTTATTGATTTTTAGTATTAAATATTTTTAAACCTCACCATGGTGGACAAGCTTTGCTTTGTTTCTGCTGTCAAGTTTTACATTGGCAAGCTGCCTTTAACTGTCTGTGTTGTGTTTTTCCTGGATTTTCATTTTTAAAATTAACCCTGAATTATTCTAGTTTGTGGGGTTTGAACTCAGATTTATTTCTAAAACAACACGTAATGCCAAGAGACTTTTGGAGACAGACAGGGCACCTTCTCTAAGGGAACTAAGTAAACTATGAAGTTTGGTTATTGTAAGCAGTGTACCTATATTACAAAGAGTTAGACCTTAGTATTAGGTAACCCTTTGAACAGTAGAATCACATTTCAAGATCGTAACTGTACCACCCAAAGAGTGGTGTACCTTGTGTATTGTGTAGAATGTTGAGCATTTTATGTTGGCAAGACTGAGCATGCCTAAGGCCAGTCATTTACTAACACACCTACGGTCTTGCCAGCAAAAATGAAAATAGTGCCTTCAGTCTTTTTAATTTCTCCAAATCTTTTGGATTTCTAATACCATGACGGGAATGGACCCCATTCCTAAGTCAAAGTGTGATTAAAGTTCATGAAATTAGTATTGTTTCAGTCTTTGATGTCAGCCAAAAGTGCTCTTCGCAGCACCCACAATGTGCCCAGTAATAATTCCTTCTGCAATTCGTACAGAGTTACATGTATTAGTGGCATATCTAAATACAATTGTAGATTATTTTTGATAAGACCTGTTGCTCCTACTACTACTGGAGCTGTCTTGGTATCTTTCTTCCACATTATTGTCATTTCTGCCTGCAAATCCTGATATTTTATGACTTTGTGTCTCTCTGTACGCAAGACACTGTAGTCATTGGTGTGGCAATTTCAGTGATCAATGCTACTTTTGTCTTCTTTTCTTGGACCACTATATCTGGTTTTCTAGCATCTGTCTTTTGAACTGTTGGTAATGGATGATCCCATATGATGTAAACTTCTTCATTTTATGTGATGGTTTGTGGTTCATGTTTCCAGTGTTTTTCAGCCACTTCAAAACCATAATGTTTGCACAATCCCCAGTGCAACAGTCTTGCCATATTATTATGCCTTTCATTGCAGTGGTGGTGCTGCGGTAGCGTTGTTGCCTCACAGTAAGACGCTGTCCGGTTCGATTCTCAGCTAGAGCGTCTTCTGCGTGGAGACATGCGTGAATGGGCGTACCTTCGTTGAAGGTTGTGCATCAGGCCTGGCAAGCCGGTGCGTAAAAAATCAACTGCCAATCATTAGCGGACCGGAGTTCTGCTGTGGCGACCCCTAACCGGGAAAAGGCGAAAGACACAAACAAACATTATACAGTCCTTCTGCCATTAGTATGTTGCAACCAGCAGCGAGGTGTGCAACTGTTGCCAATTCGGTTTTACAAAACTGACATTTGTCTGTTTCTCCCACATGTTCAGTGGACTTTGTAAACCAATGTGTACGCAGCCCACTATCTTGGGCTGCCAATATTAACCTTTCATCTCTTGGTTTGAATTCACTACTCCTTAACCATTCCTGCATTCGTTCCTGATCAACGTGAGGTTCTTCCAGAAGTTTTCTATACTTGCAACTGTATTTATGCATTTTCCAAATTTCTTGCCTTCTCATCTGGTCCTTCACCTTATATTTTTTTCTTTTGTTTTTGGCACATTCAGTTGCTGCCTGATTTTTATCTACTTCTGGTTTGATTTCCATTCCTGCTTGATGCTGATATGCTTCTGCTCGATTAAGCAGAGAAGTCATCTTAGATTTATTCTCCTCATGTTTCAAAACTACATTTGGATCTTGTGAGGTCAGCAGATATGTGTGAAGTCCCAGGATTGCAGCTCTGTACATGTAATCAATTTCAAGGAGGTCCATCCCTCCTTCAGAACAGGGAATATATAATCTTGGTATACACTGATTTTTATAAATCATTTGGTGAGCATGAAGCATTCTTCTTGTTTTCCTATATAATCTATCCAACACATTTTGGGGCCAGTCAATCACCCCAAAACTGTAAGTTAAGCCAGGAAGAGCAAACAAATTGGTTTATAGCTTGAATTTTGTTCCTAGATGTCAGTGCTGTTTTCAGGATTAATTTAAGTCTTCTGAAGTATTCCTTAATAAGGTTTATTCACATTTGTTTGTGTTTTATTGTTGATCTTTCATCATTTCCCAAATATTTATACACTCTTTCTTGCTCAAGTTATTTTATATCACATTCTTGTCCCAAACTGATGTTTTCCTGGTGTTGCAGTTTTCCTGCTTTAAAGGTTGCTTTTGCACATTTATCAAGACCAAATGACATTCTTATATCATCTGAAAAAGTTTTGACAGCTTGCAGTTGTGCTTTCAGTTCCTCATTTGTTGTGCTATACAATTTTAAATCATTAATAAAGAGAAGATGAGAAGTCTTTATACTTGTTTTCTAGGAGCCAAATTGTAGCATGGCCTAAGCTGTTAATTAGACAGCCTAATGGGTTAAGGGCAAGGCAGAATAGCAGCAGTGACAAAGAGTCACCCTGGAATATCCCCCTTTGAATTTTTATCCCTGGGGTAATAATTTGTCCTTTATCATGGCTTAATTGCAAAGTAGTCTGCCACTGTTTATGGTCACTGTAATGTAGTCAATCAGTGTAGGGTGTATCTTATACATTTTTAAGCATTCTTTTTTTATCCATGAATGTGGAATACTATCAAATGCTTGTTTGTAGTCACTCCATTTGATTCTTCCCCTTTTGACAGATGTTCATCGTGCATACAGCTGCAGTCATAACAGATGGGGTTTTCCTGCCGTCAGGCAGGTCCTCGGTCGGCCGAATTCCAAAGTCTAGGTCCGGCGTCGGATGTCGTCGCTTCTTCCCTGACGTCAGTGCGACAGGGGTATAAAAGAACCAGCCGATGCCATTTTCCCCAGTCTTTCTTGCCGTGCGGTGCCCGAAGCAGAAGCAGTTCGCAAGTGCCTGTCGGCCAGCTCCTGAGATTATGAATATTTTTCAACCGAAGACTTCTTGAAAGCTAAGTACCCCGTTGGGGAAACTTTTCTTGCCTCAGACCGATGTCAGACAAAGTTAATAATTGCATTTCATGTGGGAAGCAAATACCGCATAAGGATTTCCATTCCCTCTATATTCCTTGCTTAGGCCCAGACCACGACATCTCGGCCTGTCGTTTTTGTGCTACATTCAGCAGACGCACTATTAAGCATCGGGCGGAGTTCGCCCAACACTATTTTGGCAAAAAGTTTAATTACATTATGTCTTCGGATTCTCCGACTCCAGTTTTGAGTAAAAGACGCAAAGATAAGGACCGACATACGAGGTCCGCGACTTCTACCGACACCACGCTAAAGCAGACTACAGGTGCTCCGGTTCTCAGCGAGGCACCTACACAGCCCCTGACTACCGATGACACTTCATTAGCGGTGTCTTCTGTGCCCGAGGTCGCAGGCTCTTCGGCCCACACCCCGACTACAGATACCGAAGCCACTCTTGGCGGGGAAACTCAGAGTTTAGATAGGCCTGCCTCCTCTCAAGGTGTCTTCAGGCCCTCTTCTTCTTTTTCCATTAAGGCTTTCACTAAATCTAAAGCAGCCATGCATACTAAAAGACAAGCTCCACAGGGCCCCACTCAAGGCCCCATGCCTAAAAAGCAGATGCTCAAAATGGCTGAGGATTTGATTACTCTTATCAGGGGTTCTCAACCCCCCTCGGACAAAAGGCCCAGAGTGGAGGAAGAATACCCTTCCTCGGACCAGGCCTCCATTACTTCAGAACATTCTGAGGACCAGGAACATTCATACTCCCCTTTTGAAGATTCTGATGCAGAGGAGTCCATTCCCTCTGTCTCCCCCTCGAGGATTGCTCTTTTGGGGAAACCTTGCATACCTTGAGGGAACACTTCCACAGGGAAGGCCAAGAGTACTCAGACTCCAAGAAAAGGCTCAGGGATTTTCTCTTGCTCCCTCAGCACAGGCCTCTGGCTATACCTCCTGTCTTGGACATACTAGATGATGTGTATTCAGAGGCCAGCCTTAACCCAGATTCTTTACCTCCAGCTCCAGTCAAGCCTGACAGGTATTACCGGGTTCCTGATTCACAACAATTCCTATACAAAAGTCATGCGGCTGACCCAGAAACTATTTCACAGGGTCCCAAGGGAATTAAGGCCTCCACTGCCAAAAATCCATTACCTTCAGAGAGAGATTCCAGAGCTTTAGAAAGGTGGGGGAAAAAGGTATACACTTCGGCCACCTTAACCATGAGGGCATTAAACTGTCATTTCCATATGTTAAAGTATCAACAGTTTTTGTTATCTCAGTTGAAAAGCAAAATGTCGCAACCTGAACAACCAGACTTGAAGGAGTTGCAGGATTTGTTGCATAGTGCAGAGCAAGTGGGTAAACATACCTTGCAATGTGGTTTTGATGCTTTAGAGGCCTCATGTAGAGCTGCTGTTACAGGATCAGTTATACGTAGACATGCTTGGCTCAAAGAGCAAACCTTACCAGATCATGTCAAAGCAAAATTACTAGATGCACCTCTTCAAAAAGATGTATTGTTTGGTGTTAAAGCTGAGGAGGTATTAAAGAAAATGGAGGAAAAGGCAAAATCAATGCAAACAGTGAAAGATTTTCTACAGGTACAACCACCACGTTTCAGTAGAAATTGGCCTTCAAAAAATTGGTCCTTTCCAGCCACGGACAGACCTCAAAGAGGTAGATACAGGCGCCCGAGGGGTAGAGGGCAATCTCAAGGATCATTTAGAGGCAGACAATGGCAAGCACCTACACCAAGAGGTGGTGAGGATAGTTCACAGCCATTCAGAAAGCAGAACCAATGACTTCCCCTTTGCATGCCAAGCAAGGCTCAAATGGCAGCACCTTTAGGCGGAAAACTGGCATTATTTTCGAAAAACTGGCATATTGTCACAAAAGACAAATGGATCCTGGACATCATAGACAGAGGCTACAGATTCCACTTTCACACCCTTCCAAAAATGAGAGGCATGCCAAACCTGCCACACAATCAAAGGGCAGAGACACAAAAACAAATTTCAGATCTCATGGACATGAAAGCTATTCAAGAGGTACCTGCACAAGAACAGGGTCTAGGTTTTTATTCCAGACTATTCCTGGTACCAAGGAAGGGCAAAGATTGGAGACCTATTTTGGACCTATCCATCCTAAACACATATTTACTCGCACAAAATTCAAGATGCTCACATTACAGCAGCTTCTTCCCATGCTGGGCAAGGAGTCTTGGCTGGTAACATTGGACCTCAAGGAGGCATACCTGCATGTCCCAATCAGACAAGATTGCAGAAGATACCTCAGATTTCTTGCAGGTTCAACCCATTATCAATTCTCTGCATTGCCCTTTGGCTTATCTACTGTGCCCAGAGTGTTCACGAAATGCCTGGCATCAGTAATTGCCTTCTGCAGACTTCAAGGGATACAAATATACCCATATTTGGACGACTGCCTGATCCAAGCGGACAGCAAGCACATACTTCTGAAACACCTGGCGTTTGTAATAATGTTGTTGAATTCTCTGGGATACACAGGCAACAAAAAGAAATCAAGACTAATACTCTCTCAAACAATTTTCCTGGGTGCCAGCTTGAATACAAACACCCAGATGGCCTACCTCACGCCAGAGAAACAAGGGCAACTAACTCAATACTTCAGAAAACTGGCATGTCTCACCAGGCTGACTGCAAGGAAAATCCTGCAGGCTCTGGGATTCATGGCATCTTGCATCCTGCTAATCCCATGTGCAAAGCTGCATATGAGGAAATTTCAATGGTACCTAAACAACTTATGGCCTCAACACAGCCACAGTTTGGAAACAATTATACCACTGATTCCACGTCTTCAAAAGGAATTTCTATGGTGGGCTCAAGCATGCCAAAGAAACATAGGTCTCCCATTCTGCAAGCCTCAAGCAAATCAAGTCATCACAACAGACGCCTTGGACTACGCCTGGGGGGTGCACATGACAGATTGGTGCATTCAGGGCAAATGGTCACAAAAAGAAAATCACCTACACATCAATCAAAAGGAAATGCTAGCAGTAATAAATGCTATTATGGCTTTCAAAGACCTACTGCATCCAGGCCAGCTATTGATAAGGACAGACAACACCACAGTGATGTGGTACATAAACAAACAGGGAGGAACCCATTCATATCCCCTATGCAGGCTAGCCATGTCTCTATGGAACATGGCTCTGGAATTACAAATCCAACTTCAAGTACAGTTCCTGCCAGGCAAGGAAAACACGCTGGCAGACAACCTGAGCAGAAATATGACAGATCCACACGAATGGAAGTTGCATCCTCAAGTCTTTGCAAAGATATCCAAACGTGCCAATAATCACAAACTTCGAGAAAAACAAAAACTAAGCAGGCGAACACTCCCAAAAGAATTTATTCACAAAGTAAATGTGAGCAAAGTACACAACCAAGCTTTCGGTGAGCTCAATGTCCCACCTTCATCAGACAACTTACAAGTCAGACTTCAGAGTTTAAATACTGTTTCATTAATTAATTAATTGCAATCAATCTTGTTGACAGTTATCAAATAAAACCAAGCTTCAGGTATATAATATCATCCGGAAACTTCATACTAAAAAAGTACTTCATTAACTTTTAACCAGTTTAAAACAAATATTAAAATTATGCTTAAAACATATGTTTTGCACAAAAGTTCAAATTGGGTATAACAGGTCAAATATACATAGTCAAACCCATTAACATATCTATGACTCTGCATATTTATAACACTTTTATGCTCATACTCAGTGGGCAAAGTATATTCTGCATTAATAAATAGTAAATAATATACACACAATGTTTTGCAGAACCTAATATTCAACACATTCATTAATATGCTACCCTGTGTTAAATTGTTGTTATAATACATGCCAAAATGATGCATCATAAAATAAACCAAAATATCCTTCCATTAAATCAAATTTAAAACACCATATCAAAGCCACAAATCCATTATATGTTAACAAAATAAATTACAGTATATACCATAAATGTAACACTAAATATAAAATGGAAAACACTTAAAATATATACAAATATATACACCCATACATATACGCATATATACACATGCATGCACATATATGTGTGTGTACACATACATACAACATGTATACACATACATACACACACATATACATACATGTATGTATATGTGTGTGTATGTATGTGTGTGTATACATACATGTGTATGTATGTATGTGTACACACACATATATGTGCATGCATGTGTATATATGCGTATATGTATGGGTGTATATATTTGTATATATTTTAAGTGTTTTCCATTTTATATTTAGTGTTACATTTATGGTATATACTGTAATTTATTTTGTTAACATATAATGGATTTGTGGCTTTGATATGGTGTTTTAAATTTGATTTAATGGAAGGATATTTTGGTTTATTTTATGATGCATCATTTTGGCATGTATTATAACAACAATTTAACACAGGGTATATTAATGAATGTGTTGAATATTAGGTTCTGCAAAACATTGTGTGTATATTATTTACTATTTATTAATGCAGAATATACTTTGCCCACTGAGTATGAGCATAAAAGTGTTATAAATATGCAGAGTCATAGATATGTTAATGGGTTTGACTATGTATATTTGACCTGTTATATCCAATTTGAACTTTTGTGCAAAACATATGTTTTAAGCATAATTTTAATATTTGTTTTAAACTGGTTAAAAGTTAATGAAGTACTTTTTTAGTATGAAGTTTCCGGATGATATTATATACCTGAAGCTTGGTTTTATTTGATAACTGTCAACAAGATTGATTGCAATTAATTAATTAATGAAACAGTATTTAAACTCTGAAGTCTGACTTGTAAGTTGTCTGATGAAGGTGGGACATTGAGCTCACCGAAAGCTTGGTTGTGTACTTTGCTCACATTTACTTTGTGAATAAATTCTTTTGGGAGTGTTCGCCTGCTTAGTTTTTGTTTTTCTCTTTGCAAAGATAATTCAAGCATGGGGAAGGCCAGACATAGATCTCTTTGCCACCCACAGAAATTACCAATTGACAAAATTCTGCTCAAGGACCTTTCATCCACAGGCCTGGAAAGTGGACGCACTCGCTTTCAGTTGGACAACAATGACAGTTTATGCCTTTCCACCTCTTCCTCTGCTGCCCAAAGTTCTATTAAAAGCCAGAGCAGACAGACCAAAGATGATTCTCATTGATCCAGACTGGCCAAGACAACACTGGTACCCACTCCTGAGGAGCCTGACGCATTCCCCACCATGGATCCTGCCTCTAATGCCTCTTCTACTGACTCAGCACAACTTCAAAACTCTTCACAGTCAGCTGAAAACACTCAATCTAGCCGCATGGAGGATTCCTTAAATTCACATCAGACCCTACTCTCCAAGGAGGTGCAGGATGTCATTTTGGAGGCCAGAAGGCCTTCTACTAGAAAAGCCTACTCCGCAAAATGGAAACGGTTTTGTGCCTGGAATCAGAAAAAGGGTCAGCATCCTGGAATACTGAATTTACCTCAAATATTACAGTACCTAGCTGAGATGCTAAACAGTGGACTTTCATTCTCCTCCATCAAAATCCATGCCTCAGCCATTTCTGCAGAATACAACACTGATCCTCCTTTATTCTCTCACCCTCTCTTAAGACAGTTCCTCAGAGAGGCTAAGAATATAAAACCCCCAAGGAAGCAACCAGTACCTGCTTGGGACCTCAATTTCATTCTAGAAAAACTGACCCTGCCTCCTTTTGAGCCAGCTGCTTCAACAGAACTGCAATATTTGTCATGGAAAACAGCCTTCCTTCTGGCTATCACCTCAGCTCGCAGGGTTTCGGAACTACAAGCCCTAATGGCTGTGTAGCCTTTCATCATTTTGCATCAGGACAGTGTTTCCTTATGAACCAATCCTTCCTTTATGCCAAAGGTAGTATCCAGGGTGGCCTTGAATCAGGCTATCCACTTACCTACCTTTTACCCTAATCCACAAAACAAAGGGGAGAGATTACTACATTCCTTGGACATTCACAGACAGCTCCATTATTACTTGGACAGAACAAAGCCTTTCAGAAAATCAGAGCAACTCTTTGTGTCCTATGCTACAGGTGCTCAAGGGAAGCCTATTTCCAAACAGACAATCTCAAAATGGATAGCCCACTGTATACACTTTTGTTACTCTTTTCATGGTAAACCTGTACCTACAGGCATCAGATCTCACTCCACAAGGGCCACAGATACCTCTGCAGCTTTCCTCAGGGGGGTTCCTACCAAAGATATTTTGGAAGCAGCCACTTGGAGTTCTGTACATACTTTCTCCAAGCACTGTCACCTACCATTATACTCCAAATCTAGAGCAGGCTTTGCCACTGCAGTCTTGCAGGGCATTCTGGCTCCTCCTAGTTCCTCTTAGTGCCTACCACCCCTTTTTTAGCTTTGGGATTCTACCCATCTGTTATGACTGCAGCTGTATGCACGATGAACATAGTACAGTTTTGTACCTACCATAAATGTAGATGTTCGAGTGCTAATACAGCTGCAGTCCAGGTTTCCCCCCCTCCTTCCCCTCTTGGGACAGGCCTAATGGCCAACACCCCCTCATACATCTTCATTGGGGTATTCTTTTATGGTGTATTTGCTTGCAACTACTGTTTTTTGATTTTATTGCTTTGCATTATTACATACATTTATGTTTTGCCTTCCTTCTGGGGGCACCTGACATCTGGGGCAAGAAAAACTGAAGAAAATGGCGTCGGCTGGTTCTTTTATACCCCTGTCGCACTGACGTCAGGGAAGAAGCGACGACATCCGACGCCGGACCTAGACTTTTGAATTCGGCTGACCGAGGACCCACCTGACGGCAGGAAAACCCCATCTGTTATGACTGCAGCTGTATTAGCACTCGAACATCTACATTTATGGTAGGTACAAAACTGTACTTTCTCCACTATGACTATTTAACAACAAAGGATCCTTTGTTCCATATGACTTTCTTTTATTGCCCTTTTGTTCTACTGCCATAATTGAGTTTTCTTCTAGTTTATACGTCGTTGGAAGGCAAGTTATTAGTCTGTAATTTTCAGGGTAGCTTGCATGTTCACTCTTAAGTAGGAGCATTGTTTTTCCTGATGTTAACCAGGTTGGTGTCTGTTTGGGATGCGGATATAAATAGTTCTTACTCATGGCTAAATCTTCGTGCAAAGATGTTAATACATTCACCCAAAAGTTAGGTACTGCATCTGGGCATGGGGTTTTCCAGTTAGAGGCTTTTCTTAACTTTGTTTCAATCTCTTTGGCTGTTACTTCATCCCATTTCATATCCTGTATCTGTAAACTTCTTATTCTTTCTTTAACTTCTTCTATCAATATTTATCCAAAATAGTGCCCTGTATAAGCATTCTAATGTTTGCAAAGGATTTAGTAAATTTTGTTTTGGTATCCTGGAAAAAATCAAATTGGATCTAAGGGGGCGAGATTGGAAGACTTTTTTAAAAGTAAGGAAAATGAAGTGGCAATTTAAACTGCTAGTGATATGCCTTCCACCTGAGTTGAATGTGTATATGTCTGTTGCTCCTGTCCTGAATACCAAAGCTAATAAATTATAGACTGTTTTTTAAATGACTATTAGATTGTACATTGTAATACTGTTTTTAAAAAATGATTGAGTGTTTCTGTAACAAGATGGAATCTATTTCATGATAACTGGGTAGTTCTTTACGAGAGAAATAGGTTTAATTAATTTATTAACTAACAACCAATGAAATATTTGTTCAGTTAGTCTGTAATGCTGCTGTGTTGGTATGTAGTTATTCTGGTGAAATCCATTCTTTTTGAGAAGAAAGTGCTTAATGTTTTTAACATTGTGATATTAAACTGATTTTAAAACCATTTGAGAACTCTCCATGGCGTTAATTTTCGTAGTCATCAGTGATGGTTTTGATAGAACTTCTTTGTTTGGCCCTACTGAAAAGGAAACTCTTTCCCAGAGTGAACAGGATGGAAAGACCCTGTCTGCTGTAGAGGTATGCTTTTCTACCCATCAATGATCCTTTTCCAGGATTCAAAGAGTATGCAAGAGAATGTGGTTCTGTAAGTCTATGGTCCTTTCCAGGATTCATTTTGTGGTAACTCCCCAAGAGGTGAAGAGGAGAGTTCAAATGGAAGATGCCATCTTCGTGGCATGTGAGGCTCGCAAAACCAGGGTTTCCGAGATTCCTTTTCAGATGCAGTCTTCCAGCACTCCTGAAAGGTTGCCTGAATGCCTACATCTGGAGGCGCTTGTTTCTGCAAGAAGATGCCTAGGCATCAGTAACAAAAGTTTTTTTGGGTGCTAAAAATCATATCCAGAGATTATTTTGTACCATTTTCCCAGATTCCTCAAACAAAAAGAAAAAGGCTTCCCGATATCCCACCCAGTGAGAGGGAGGCAGCCGCTCAAGATATTCAAAAGTTGTTAGACAAAAGAGTCATCCAGGAGGTCCTAACTCACCAGAAATTATTCAGAACTTACTCAGAATTCTTTTTAGTGCCAAAGAAAACCGGGGACCTGAGACCAATTCTGGATCTGAGCAAACTAAATCAGTTTGTGAAGATGTCAAAGTTCCGAATGATCATGGTTCAGTCCATTCTGCTGTTTCTACTAAAGAATGATGGGATGAGCTCCATTGATCTTCAGGATTCATACTGTTACATCAAGATGAATAGATGATCCTGAAGATTCCTGTACTTTTGACTAGGGACTAGTCATTGTCAGTTCAGAGTCCTTCCCGTTAGTCTCACTACAGCCCTCAGGGTGTTTACCAAATGTATGGCAGTGGTAGCAGCTCACTTGGGACTGCTGGTATTCCGAATGTTTCCATACCAAGATGACTGGCTCCTCACCGCCCCCAACCAAGCATCTTGTAGAGAAATCCAGGGACTACTTGCTCCAGTGTTGTCAATTTCTAGGCATCTCAGTCAACATCTAGAAGTCTTATCTTCAGCCTTTTCAGAGCTTGGAGTCCATAGGTGCTCAGTTGAACGCATTTAGCTAGATAGCCTCTCTTGCACCACATCGAGTAAGGATCATCAGGTGCCAGGTGGAGCAAATTATCACTCTCTCTTCTCCCCCAGTCAGATTTATTTTTCAGGCCCTAGGGTCAGTGGCAGCTGCTATAATCTTAGTTCCTATGGTACAGTTTTATATGCTCATTCTTCAATGAATCTTAGCTGTTGAGTGGTCAATTCTTTGTCATCCCTTGTCCTTTATGATCAAACTCAGTGAAGTATGCAAAGACCATCTACATTGGTGGATTCAGTCTGACGAAATTTCCCAAGGCTGCCCTGTTGTACTCCCCTCCCACCCCAGTTGGTAGGCATTCATGGTTACTGTGGCTACTGGGGGTGGAAGTCATTTCTTGGGACGATTGGTCCAAGGCACATGGTGCCCAGAAGAGACCAATTTGCATATCAATGTCCTAGAGATGAGAAAGGTCCTCCTAGTGTTGCAGGCCTTCCAGGACATTCTTCCTCTTGGAACGATTGTGATACAAGCTGTTAACATGTTTGTGGCTTGGTACATCAACAAATGGGGGTGACTGATCTTACCATCATTGTTGCGAGGCAGTGAGAGTGTGTCAGTGAGCGACCTCCTCCAACAACTTTCTTATGGCAATGCACATACCGGGGAAGTCC
This sequence comes from Protopterus annectens, assembly GCF_019279795.1. NCBI lineage: Eukaryota > Metazoa > Chordata > Ceratodontiformes > Protopteridae > Protopterus > Protopterus annectens. The sequence continues at coordinate 1,578,488,878 of NC_056739.1, read as the reverse complement.
TTCTAGTGGACAAACTCAGCAAGTCCATTCTGATGCCTCATGAGTGGTCTCTTAGTCAGTCAGTGGTGGAGAGGATTTTCCATCAGTGGGGCCAACCTTGTGCGACCTCTTTGCATCTCCCCACAACAAGTGCAGCAAGTTCTTTGCCCTAATCCCCACTCTGGGGAGATGATCTTTTCCATGTTTAGCCCATCAGTCTTTTTATGCTTATTCCCTGACAGCTATAATTCCCAAATCCGTACAGAAGGTACTTTAGTTGAAGAGCATGGTTATCCTGAGTCCCCACTTTTGGCTTCATTAAGTGTGGTTTCCCTCTATAGAGCTCAGATAGAGAATCTTTTACATTTAGTTTTGTTTCACCTTTATACACTATGGATACTGGACCCCAGTCCAGAGCTATTTTTACATCTTCTTGGGTTGGATCATCTGGACATTCCAGGCCTCATATTGACCTCATGATTTCTCCAATTCCACTGATGTTGAGTTTAATTGGAAAGAAAAGGGATAGTGAATAACTGACCACTGAACAGCTAGGGTCCATTGAAAAATGCACATTTAAAACTGGGCCATAGCAACTAAGATTATGGCAGCCTAGGCTTTCCTCCCCAGTCCGACAAATATTTCTATCTTCCCACAAGGCATCTATAAGGAAGATTTACAAAAGTAAATAGAAAATATTATCTATTTGGGCTGTACAGAGGGAATTGGACCCCTTAACTGCTCCTATTTCTGCTGTCCTAGAATTTTTAGTTTCTGTTTGTCTAGAAGGAACTAATTTATCTACTACCAAAGTGCAGCTGGAAGCCATATCTAATTTTCACTCAGGAGAAAATTCTTACTCATTAGCTTCTTCAAAATTGTGCAAGGCATTTCTAAAAAGTATTTTCTTGCTTATGCCCCCAGTGAAGGACCCCCCCCCCCCCATGTGATTTTATAGTTGTGCTGCAAGGATTAACTCAGAAACTATTTGAACCTTCATCTAAATCTGATTTAAAGTTTTTATCATTGAAAAACTGGTTTTCTGGTGGCCAATAGATCTGCAAGACGAGTTTTTGAACTCCAGGCTGTCTCTTCAAATCTCCTTATCTTATTTTTCACAAAGACAGTGTTACTTTATGTACTAATCCATCCTTTTTGTCTAAAGTAGCCTCCTAAACAAATGTTAATCAAGCCATTCATTTGCCCATTTTCTTTCTCACCTTTGCTAACAGAGGAGAATATATGCTCCATCTTTTGGATGTACATAGACAAGTATGTTATTATCTCCAGAGAACAGAAAATTTCAGAAAGTCAGAGCAATTGTTTGTCTGCTTCACCCCAAACAAATTGGGCTCACCAGTTTCATAAATTACCCTGGCTGAATGGCTTACTGATTGCATGTCCTTTGTTTACAGTCAGCAAGGTCTGTCCCTTCCCAGGCCTCCTAAAGCACTCTGCATAAGGTCCATGGCTACCTTTTCCACCTTTTGGTCTTGAACTTCAATTGACGACATTTGGGCAGCAGCTACCAGGTCTAATGCTCATACTTTTATTGCTCATTTCAAATTGGATTTGACTTCCAGAAGCAGAGCTGCCTTTGGTTCTGCAGTACTTCAGAATATCCTTCCACGAGGGCCATCCAAAGTCCACGTAGCTGGGGAACGAATGAAACTGACAACATCAGATATTAAAGTTATGTAGTCACCATAACTATGCATCTGTGTTGCCCATTTTCATTCTTCCTCAACTGTCCTCCCTCCTTCCACCTTCCTATCATCTACTGGAGTGACCTTGTAGTTATTGTGGAAATTCTGTTCCAGATTTGAGCCCCACTTCCTCTAGTACTATTCTTACTAATAATAGCATTACTATTCAAACTCAATCTGATGTACAGCAGGTTGACTGAGGCATTACAGGTAGAGGGAGGAGCTCTAGAGTTGGATCTGAGAGTTAGTAAAAGCAGCCGAGTTGGATCCGAGATCACCACAAAAAATGAAACTTTAGAATCTCCAAACCACAACAGACCACAGCTCCAAATCAGGTGAGACAAGAAATACGATGCAAATTCAAATTCCAAACTTTATTCTGTTACGGTTAAGCAGTTTCTTCTCCTACTAGAGACTTCATCAGAACTTCTGGTGTTGTGGTTTGTGGATTCGAGATCAAATACAAGTCCCAGTCATTGAGGAAGAATGAAAATGGACAACACAAATGCATAGTTATGGCGAATACGCAACATTAATTTATATAGACTACCAACAGGAAGTTCTAATTTGGATTCATCAGAAAATTTTGAACACCACAGCTGGTAGATAGAGGGAAGACAATCATGAAGATGCTAATCATTAAGATGTTTAATAAACGTGACCTAATATTGAGCTGTATTGTGTACCTCAAATAATTGCACACAGACCCCAAAAAACAGACCCAACTTTCACTGTGAATAACTGCTTGTCTAACTAGGATTTAATCCAGTAAATAATAAATGGAATTATGCCTAAGGCTGAAAAAATAGGCCAGTTATGGACGAATGAGGCTTGGTGCTAAATGCTTTTTTTGAGATTCATAAAATTGACAGACCGAAAGTCATTATCAGTAACATCAGGAACATTGGCATAAAATTGGATTAAATTGATAGAACATGACTTATTACTAATGAAACCATGATGAGTTTGATCATAATGTTCATTAGTGTATGTAGGGTACCAGTCAAATCTTCGAACGCTCAAAATTTCGAACGTTACATGGTCGAGACCAAACATTTGAAATTTTGAGTGCTCGAAGATAGACTTTCAACGGCACTGTACGGTGCATATAGGGAGAATTTCCCTTTTCTGCACTGAAGTGCGGTCCTGGAGTTGGTATATTTAAGTAGGGGGGGTTGCAGGGGGGGCTTGCCCCCTGCCTACACTGTTAAAAGTGTTTTTTTCTGTGTTTTTTTTATTTATGTTCGAACATCCAAATGTCGAACATTTGGTCTCGACCATATAATGTTCAACATTTTGGATGCTCGAACATTTAACATAGACCCTCTATGTATGTATGAATGTAGGGGCCAGCTTTAGTAAAACCGTCTCTGTCACTTTGTTTTATAAGCTGATTAGGCTTCTTGGCCTATAGTTTAAAGGGTCACGTCTCTCTGTATCCTAAACTCACAATTGCTGTTTGTTATAGATGTACCCTTTTCTTAAAGAAGAATTAAACAACTTAGGTAATGCAGGAGTGATAGTATTTTTAATGTGTTTTAGTAGAATACATGGAATGCCTTTTAAGGCCAACATAGTAAAATGAAAAAAAGGCTTCCACCACAACGAAAAGTTCACTGAGAAATTCTGTTAAAATGTAGGCTTTAATAAAACAAAGCAATAAAAAGCACAAATTGTGCTATTCAGGTTGCAGGTCAAACAGGATAAGCGCTTTCAGTTAAAAAACCTTCTTCAGATCCTAGTGTGTAGACCTAACTTACTGCTGTTAAATAATGATCCTTAATTGCTCAACCAATCACATACAGCAATCAGATGCACGCCTTCCTTAAGCCACCATTTCATTTCTTAATTAGGCTTCTCTCTTTCAAAATAGGTTTAATAGGAACTACTGTGTTGAGCCCTGGAAATAAATTAGCTCTGAGGTTCATGATCCATTTGCTTTCTTCTTTTTCAGTTTTGTTGACAATGTCTCCTCCACGAAGGTTAGTAGTCACATTTGAGATAACCATAAAGCTAAATGAATGCCCTGGATTTTCATACACATGTCCATATAGGGCATTGGTTACCACTTTATTCTTGATGTCTAACAGATGGCGAAGTATCCCCTTTTTTTAAAGAAGAATTAAACAACTTAGGTAATGCAGGAGTGATAGTATTTTTAATGTTTTTTTAGTAGAACACATGGAATGCCTTTTAAGGCCAACAGCAGTGCTCATTTTAACTTAATCCAGTGCATCAGTGACCATCAAACATCACTGTAATGGAAAGCCTGCTTAATTGGATCTCCATCTCCCTACCACATGAAACCATACTATTAGGGGACTTCAGTATTGACTGGCTTAACTGCTCCAGTCATAATCCCTCTGTCTTTATTAACCTCCACAGGTTTACCCAAACTATAACCACCCCCACTAGAATTGACAACACATCCAAACTCCAGTCCATCTTAGACTGGATCTTGGTATCCGACCCCACTCTTGCACAACAATCTGGCTGTCTTCCAGATACCCTAAGTGACCATCATCCAACCTACCTAATTAGGAACAGATCCCAAACCATCAGCCAACCTATCCTCAGAGTAGTTCGAAACAAAAAGACCTTTATAGCTACTGACTTCATCAATGCACTAAAAAGCTGCAACTGGACTCCCCTAAAACAACTATCTCTAGACAAAGTCGTTGAATACTTTACCACAACCTTCTTAAAAATCTTAAATCATCATACACCCCCCAGAGCAATTAGAATAAAAACTAGCTATGCCCGATGGCTAAGAAAGGATACTAAAACTATAATGAAAGAAAGGGACAAGGCCTGGATTCAATATAAAACCCCCCCCACTATTTTGAGACAAAACTGTCTAGCGCACCGTAACAAAGCTAATCAACAAATCAAACTAGACAAATCTAGCTACTATAAAAATATGCAAGGAAAATATGCTCACAACCCCCAAAAATTCTGGGCCACAATAAATAGTATACTACACACAGGAAATTCCACTACGCCAACCCCTGTGCTACCAAATAACCATGAAAACATTCCTACTCAATTTAACAAATTCTTTATCAAAACAGGTCAGACCCTTGCCAATGCAGAACATAGCATTAGCAGCCCCACACCAATAACTACCCCATCCCAGGCCAATATATAAAACAATACCCCCAATTTTCACCTTCACTCTGTGTCCACCAATGCAATTTCTAAACTCCTTAGGAAACTTAAACCAACCTCTCTAGCAGCTGATATGATACCAGCAGACTTCTTTCAGATATCAGCTGAAGCTACAGCCTATCCTGTCTCTATTCTCTTAAATAGATCTCTTTTAGAATGCAAAGTTCCCACCTCATGGAAAACATCACATATTATTCCACTGCACAAAGGAGGTAACTCCTTAGAGCTCACCAACTTATTGCCCAATAGCAATCCTATCACCTTTATCCAAAATATTAGAAAGAGTTGTTCATACTCAACTAATGCAGTACCTCCAAAATAACAACCTACTCTCCATATCCCAGCATGGCTTTAGACTTTCCCATAGCACCACCACAGCATTACTATCATTCACCAATATAGTTAACTACCATAGAAACTAGGATCTATTTGTTTCTTCCATATTCTTAGACTTATCAAAAGCCTTTGACATGGTAAATCACTGCGTGCTTCTTGAAACTCTGTCTGCCCTAAATGTAAGTCCCCCTCTATATCATGGTTCAACAGCTACTTGTCTGGCCGTCATCAAGCAATCCTATGGCAGGAACAACTGTCCCCTTCTTACCAGTTACCATAGGAGTCCCTCAAGGTTCCATCCTTGGTCCTTTGCTGTTCTCTTTATTTAGTAACAAGATCTCTTCATCCTCACCCACTGCCTCAGTAGTACATTATGCAGATGACACCACCCTTATATGTGCTGCCCCACCCTAAGTGAACTACAAACCCTAACCCAAAATAACTTCACCCTAGTAGAAACTTGGTTCACTAACATCAAACTTCTCAGTCCCAAAAAAAAAACAAATTGTTTTCAGCCCAGGCAGATCTCCCCTAAATAGTTATTTCACCACCTACTCTAAAGAAAACATTCAAATTAGTCCAACCACACACACTAAATTGCTAGGTGCAGAAATAGACAATAACCTGAGGTTCGACATCTACATTACACAAACCATCAAGAAAGTTGATAAAAAACTTGGACTCCTCTACAGGAACAAACAGTTTATGACTAAATACACCCAAGCAACCATCACAAGGACTTATCTTCTATCCACCCTCCTCTATGCCTCACCCATCTTGACTAATCTCCGGCAAACTTATCTAAATAAAATGGAATCTTGCTATAACAAGATTGCCAAGTTTGCTACTGAAGCCTCACATAGGTCCCACCACTGTGTATCCCTTAAGCAGCTCATCTGGCTTGAGTTGCCTCATATACTTCTACTCAATCAACTCTCTATAGCACACAAACTGTACTACCTTCCTGAGAAAACTCCAGCACTTCAACATCTAATTCAGCCCCACATTCCAACTAGAGCCTCAACATCTAGTAACCAGAATCTCATAGCCGTCATCCAACATAAAAATGATGCCAGTAAATCCCTCTTTGCCAGCACCATTGCTAAAACCTGGAACACACTACCAAGCCAAATATCTTCTACCATCTCCTTTATTCATTTCAAAAAACTCCTGAAAACCCACTATTTAAGTGACTGGCTATGTTCATGCCACTCACCAGGATAACCCAAACCAAGAGAATGTTTCTGTGTAGAACTAAGTATAAACAGTCCCCCTGAAAGCTTGTGAACCCGTTGATATTTACTTGACAAAACATATAACTGTAAAAATAATACAAATGCTGTTTAAGTTTATTATGTACCTCAATGATTGTCTACTATAAGAATTGTTAATCTCTAACATATTGTGTATGATTGCTATAAGTATGCTCGATTTTTTTCTCTTCTCTCATGTACTGTATTGTATTCTGGAGCTTTTCTCCCCGGGCCTCCGCTGAAAATGGACCTGTGTCCAGTTGGACTTTCCAGGTAAACAAATGTAAAATAAATAAAATCGGTGACCATATCTGAAATGATGATTGGGTTGTAGTCTCCACTACAATGTTCTAAGAGTGGAAGGCAAGTTCTGCTCCTCTTGCAAATATTGCCACATACATTTTTCAGAACATTAGCAATTGCACCTTAATCCTAAGTCGTGTTCCTATCATACATAAGTTCATTAATATCACCAGAATGTGAGTTTTGGGATTTATATACTTAAGCAATGACTTTAATTGGTAGATTTTCTGATAAGAATATGAGTCCTAAGCAGGTACTGGAGCAGTGTATAAAAATATTATTTTGTGTCATCAGAGAATGTCAAGTGGAAGTTATTACATCATTTATCAGTAACTTAATAATTTGAATTGAAAATCTGCACTATACATATCTGTTATTAATAGATGCACGTTTTCTGTGTTTTTATTGAGACTCTGGTAAGCATTGTAGAATGACTAGAATTTTTTAAGCTGGGGTGATATAGTTGCTATAATGTAACAGATGACTGCACAGTAACAGCTTCAGGTAAGTTTGATACTTTAGTGGTGCCTACGCTTTTTGGGAATAGCAGAGAGTAGACATGTTAACTTATTTCACGTGATGCAAACAATGCCCAGTTAATATCAGGAGAGTTTAAAACTTCAATAAAATCTCATACACACAGTTTAAACAGTTAACAAGGTGATCCATGAAAGTACTGGCCTCAAAAGTGGCAAAATTTAGACTTTATAAAATCTAGTGATGTTAAAAAATTGATATTCCATCTCTATTTTTGTTCCGTTTAACCTTGCTATAATGCGTATACCCAACCAGCTGCAGAAGAGATTCACTAAGCTGAATAACCTTGTTTTTGTTGTAACTAATACATCAGGCTGCTCATACGTAGCTTGACTAAACAAGCTAATTATTTTGTTGGTATGACAATGAATGTTATACTTAGTAAGATATATTCAGTTACCTTTATAATTAATGGAGTCCAAGCTCAGGAAATTTGATAGAAAAGTCATTATTAGGTTTCTTAACCTAGAGTTAAGAAACCTGTTGATTGCTAGGCCAAGTGATATCTATTCTTGGCAAAATTTAACAGATTGTACAAAACTGTTCCCATAAAAACATATGATTAAAATTCGCTACTTTGTCTGAGGACATGAGAATGTAATACTGTTGAGGAAATGGTGAAAAATTGTGACCTGTTTCTGGCCAGCAGGTCCCAACTGAATATGATGGGGAAACAGCACCATACTTGAGGTATAAAGGAACCTATGGTGTGGGCAGTCTAAACCAACAGTGGCTTACAGAGCCAGTGGGGAAACTTTGACATAGGTCCATGACAGGGTCTTGGAGTAAAATCTTTCTGGTGTAGCTAGATTGAGTATGTATAATCTAGATATCCACAGCAGCAGGTTGGGGAACAGATGTGAGACAGAGCTAATAAAAGTTGCACTTTAGTGTCAGTTTGTCTGGAAACTGCATATGATGCATATTATTACAAGGGCAGGTACCTTTTTTGGCAGAAGTAGAGAAACTATTTATAAGGATAATGCATCAGATATAACTACCGTTAATTTTATAGGTGTTGAAGAGAAACCTTGCTTGCCTGATTGATGTATTCCATTTAAGGCTATGATAGTGGCACCTGTTCAGGAGCCAATAGCCAAGATTTATTTGGATGGGAAAGGGGGTGAGAAACAAGCAGGTGGCATTTTTTGATGATATCCTAGCAGATGATGCAGGAGGTAATGATGATGATAAACAGTATGCTATATATGCAATTATATTCAGCTAAACAAGGAGAAGATAAACTGGAAGGTATAGCAAGGGGTGAAACCCAGCCAGTGTCTTCACCTCCCACAGAGGCTGGTAATGTGGCCATTTAAAACATGAGATGGTAGTAAAAACTAAATCAGGTAGCCTCACTTGCCAGAAGGTACTGAACTTTTTCTGAAAGAAGCTTTTTCTGGGGAAGAAATGGTTGTCAGCAGTCTTAAGTGTGAGATGCAGTTGTCAAAAATTCTGGACTTCCACCAAAGAAGAGAGGAGGAGGCTAACAGAGACAGAAAGAGAGAGACCGGGGAAACATTAAGGCAAACACAATCCTCAGATACCAATTTACACAAAATAAAAGAGGATAACCAAGAAGATTCTTAGTCCTTAAGACTGGAAAAAGCCTCCTGTTTATAAAGCAGACTTAAACAGGGTCAAGATGGAGAAGTGGTATAGCAGTTGTTAGTTCCATGGGACTGTCACCAGGCACCTCTAGCTGTAAACCATAATTTCACCTTTTCAGACTGCAAAGCATACAGAAATTGGGCTCATGCAGATTTTTTTTCATGTCGATTAGGAAAGACATAAACGGTACTGCAAAGTTTGTCAGCAATGTCAAAAGGTGGTTGTAAAGACAGGAGATAAAGTCAAATTTTATCTAGTTTGTAAAGACCCACATCAACACAGGGATAAAAAAAGTCAAAAGTATAGGGTCATCTGCCAAGGTAAAAATTGTACAAGTCTTCTATCCTATCGCCAAAAACTCAGAGGGTCTTTCAGTACAAGGAACTGGACGAGTGTGGCACAGGATGTATTTTTTTTTACTTCAGTCATTATATTTTTGAGGGTTTATCAACAAAAATAAGTTGAGTCTAGAAAAGAGGGAGGTGTGTGACGAGTATTGTAATAAAATTGGAAATACCTTTTTTCAAGGGGAACTGAATGGAAGCTGAACTAGCTATATTCAATTTATATCAAGGGTTAGAAAGTGCAAAAGTAATTAGGAACCTAGGAGTAATATTAGGCAAGCAATCACAGGGACCTTAAAATGCATACCCATATGTACGGTTAAGATGACACATTTAAAAGTTATTGCTGCCCATTTATGAACATTTAATAGAGCCCACCTCCCAAATCAAACATAGCTAAAACATGATGACCCTGTTGTAAATATGCATCTGTCCATTCAGTCATCAAGACTAGGCTCAAATGCAGGTAATGTAGTACTTTGCATGACCTATAGTAGGAAATTTCCACACACTGGTAATCTGTTGCATTAGTTACCTATCCCTCCAGCAAGTCTTATTTATTAGTGTAAATTTACATCCCTAGTACGAGTGATTGTAGAGCCACTGCTTTTGTGAAGAAATAGATTAAACCGAATAATGTCTTACATTGCTTGAAAAACAAGACACAGGTCACATTGGAGCAAGTCATGGGTCGCCTTAAGAGTTTAAAAGATAAAAGTAAAGTAAGCTGTATTTTTCTTTTCTGTTTTTAAAAATATGCGAAGAAACTTTATACAGTGGTACATAACAACATTTGCTTCTGTACAAATGTGTTACATTTTACATTTTTCACTTCAGAACTGAAGATAATTTTGTAAAATCTAATGCTTTTATTAAGTTGCTGGTCTAGATCACATGATTATGCCTTATTTGGACAGTAGCATGATGGTACTTTTGTCACTTCACCCCCAGAAGTATGTAACTGTGTAGTTAAGAAGGCATATTATAAAATTCAAACTAAAGCCACAGGAAATCCTGTTTGGGAACTTATAAAAAGAGCTTGTCAGTCAGTTAAGGGAGTTAATACTGTTACCCTGCTGGAGCATACTGTTGAAGACAGAGTTTAAACTGTATTAGGCTGCCTCCAAGGATTACGAAAATTCCATTTTGGTCTTAAAAAGCCAGAGATGGTAAGGGTAAAGTATATCCTTATCAAAATCAGTGATTTTCAACTGCCGGTCTGTGAACCATGTCCAGTCCAGCTGAAATTTCCTGCCAGTCATGAAAGACTAGGGCTCACTAGCTGGGAGAGGACCCTCGCTCCCCGCTGGCTGGGATATTTATTTTTTAATTAAGAAAACTTTTTTGAAGGGCGTTCTTTAAGAAGAATGCCTTTTGTGTCCAGTGTGTGCAACCTGCTTTCATCTTCTGCGTCTGTGCAACTTGCTGTTTATGTCTTAATCTTCTGCGTGTGTGGAATTTGAATGCCAGAAACAAAACTGTGTAAGAAACTTCTCTGTGTGAAAGATTTTCAATCCATATCTATCTAGTTAATCACTGTATATTAATCAGATCAGATAATGGTAGTAGAAGTAGCAAACTTAAACTCATCCTAAGTAAAAAAATACTAAGTATTCAAAAGTAATCCAAGTAGAGTAGACAGTCTGTTTCCAGTCAAAAATCCTTTATTAAGTACTTAATAAAGGATTTTTGACTGGAAACAGACTGTCTACCCTGCTTGGATTACTTTTAAATACTTAGTAATTCTGTGTAATAGTTCAAGTTATATATTTTTTATTATTTTTTGGCTTAGGGCAATTTTAAGTTCGCTACTTCTACTGCCGTTATCTGATCTGATTAATATACAGTGATTAACTAGATATATATGGGTTGAAAATCTTCCACACAGAGAAGTTTCTTACACTGTTTTGTTTTTGGACCCACTATACTTATTTAGTGGGTTGTTTGAGACTTCGGGGATACCACGGAGATTACTTGAACTTGAATGCCAGAAGACGTTTGAAATGCAGACCACAAACGGACAAGTGAGAGGTAAGTGTGTGTGTGTCTGTGTGTTTGTTTAAGTGGTAGGTAAATAGGTGTGTGTGTATGTGTGTGTGTGTGATTGTGTGTGCGTATGTGCGTATGTGCGTGTGTGTGCGTGTGTGTGTGTGTGTGTGTGTGTGTGTGTGTGTGTGTGTGCACGCGCGTGTAAAAAGAGGGAGGGAGGTATGTCTCAACTGTACAGATTTTTGCAGAATGCCCAGATTTTTGCCTCATATTTTTAGTCTATTCCTCATAAAATTTGTGTTTTTTTGGGTTTATTGTGGCAAATCAGTGAAGACAGAGCTCACTCAATAATGACAGGCATTTGAGTTTTAGACTTCATATCCTTCAAAAAATTCATGATAACACAATACCTTTTATTGTAGCAACTTTATGTTTGTGAAAGCAGTATTTACAGTTTGTCCCTATTTTAGTGGCTTTGTCCCACCATTATTTTTGGCTTTGCCAAGACTTTTTTTGTGCTAAGAGGTTGAGAGGTATGACTGGAACAGATTAGATATATAAACATTGTGTCACCAAGATTCTTCCCATTTCAGCATGTGTAGTTTAATCTTACCAGCAACAACTGAAACCTAACCGTAATTATTTTAAACACACACACACACACACACACACACACACACACACACACACACACACACACACACACACACACACACACACACACACTGTCACATAATGGAGGTAGATGATAACTCATCAACACCCTACTTCCTGAGCTTTAAAGCATTCTGCCACTATACAATTACACTGGCAAACGAAGAACACAAATTACTCTCTATCCATAAAATAAACCGACCTTCACATATGTGAATGGCAGCAATAGCTTAAACAGTAGCATTTCAAAGGGTGGGTAACCACAGTTAGTTTTAGCAGTAAAGTATATAAACCCTTAGGCTAATAAGTAAAACATCAGATACAAGCATTCAGAGTTAAACAATCCAATTAAAGTACTTCTTTTCCAACAAATATGCAAATAATAGAGAGAATCTGCACAAGAAACTGGAAAAAAAAAACATTCAAACAGACAAAATAAAGTACAGAAAAATATATGTATAACATTTGAAATAGAAAGTCTCGGCATCTATATCAGTGGTTTTCAACCTTTTTACACTTGGGGACCGGTGAAAATAGGGGAATTATTTTGAGGACAGCTAAGGCAGAAATAAAAAAACATTATTTATAAGGAACTAATTAAAATGATCGCTGTTTGAGCGTTATATGCCAAAGCATATGAAGTCTGAAACTTCAGCCCTTTTTATGAGGAACAGACCAAAAATATGGGGGTAAAATCTGGACAGTTGAGAGGTATGCTACAGGTTACTATTACCTGATCGAACATTTAGGTTAGCGAATACCTAAACATCGATCTGGTAATAGCAAAAGCAAAAAAACGCAAACGGACGATTTAACGCAGGGAAATAATTCCCTTGGCTGTTATGCTGATTTTGCCCCTTTCCGCACTGTAGCTCGATCTCGGAGTTGGTATATTTAGTTAGGGGGGTGTGGGGGAGGGGTATGGAGGTGAAGCCCCCACTTCATTTTGGCTTAATTTTTTTTTTTTTCAGCCGAGGGAATTAATTCCCTACATTAAATCGGCCGTTTGCTGTTTTAATTTTTCGATATTACCAGTTCGATGTTTAGGTATTTGCTAACTTAAATGTTTGATTGGGTAATATAGACGCTATGCTACTTACCTAATTCTTACACACAGACACACATCTACCCATAGCTCTCAACCAAAAAGGGACAAATCCCAACAGAATTAAGGACAAGTCCAGAAATAACCAGGGACACTTTTCAGATATTAGTATTATTAACTTAAGAAATTGAGAAAACAATAGAACATGAGTGAATGTGCATTTTTCTAAAAAGAAGTCTGTAAGTCTAATTATTGTCATTATGCATTGTGTAATTCATCATCTTTTCTTCAAAAGTCACCACTTTTATGTGGGAGTAAGAGGGGAAATGTTAAAATTTTAGTCAAGATCAGGGACAGTTGAGAGGTATGGTTCCAGTGCAGCCGTAAGACTTAGTTTGGTGTGGCAGCTTTTGGCCATTACTTAAGATAGCAGTGTGCATTTGCCTTACACCCTTGAGGCCAGTGCACTTTGTATATTAACAGGAACCAGTGGTGGAAGTCAAATCTACACTGCTGGTCCTGGCCCTGCACATATCTATTGATAGCTATATCTCAGGAGTTCAACTCTCTAGCCCCATGTCTGTCACACCCAGGACAAGGCAGGTAGAGACTGAACCAAGTAAATGTTCTTGTGGTAGTATAAAATTGTTTTATAATGAGGAAGACAACAACAGTATTTGTGTATTTTATAATAATAAGCAACTGTTAGAATACCACTGTGCAGAACACATAAAGTCAAACGACCTTAAAAACCTTACAAGAAGACATACTGTAATAACATGACTGTTGCACTAATAATGTTGTTTGTCCATCAGCTGTTATGGTGAACTATCACACAACTGTATTATGTACATCATAATAATTTCTGCTGCAGAAAATCATTTGTGTGATTTGGAAGAATACAGAACAGTATACTTGGTAGGCTTTATAATGGGTGGTTGGTCTGTGCATCCTCTCCAAGACTACAGAAACAAAGCTGCTCTTTCAAAATAAAGAACCTAAACAAAAAAACAGCACTGGTAGAATTTTTAGTAGAGTCTAGAACAGAAGTTTCCATTAAGAAAGGAATAATTAGTAGAACATATAATATATTGCACGGTAACTATAAAAATCAGTCAGAGGAGGTTAGGAAGGACTGGGAAGAGAGATTAGATAAGCAATTCACAAGTAATTAATGGGGGGATATATGTATGTCTCCCAAAATATGCAACAAAATCTTGAAGACTTTGGATCTTCGCCTGGAAGTGATTACATAGTTGTTTTTATACCCCAAACAGACTTCAAAGAATTTTTCCTCAGGTAGACAGCTAATGTTGAAGGTGTGATGGGGCAGAAAGAGGTAACTTGGAACATATTTTCTGGGAGTGTAATGAGTTGATAGACTTTAAAGTTTCCCTGCAGACTGCTCTATCTGAGATACTGGGTGAGCAAGTTGAAGTGACTAGGGAAATGGTTTTCTTGAGCTATGATTCAAACTCGGAATTGTCTAGACATAGTAAGGTCTTGCTGAGTCTAACAAAAAAAAAAAAAACAACCCACCCCCCCAAAAATACTATCTTGTTTGCTTGTTTCCTGCCTTTCCTAGCTAGTATAATCCAGATCCCAGGCTTTGCTAGTTTCACGACTTTATTTTCTGTGTTCAGAGCTATCCAGACCTTGCTATGGTAGAGGGAAGTCCTACTGCTTACCAGTGGGAGTGGTGAGCATTGTACTGCCTATCTAACACTAGAGGAGTGGTTTCCAGCTCTGAAATTGTAATTTTATTAGCCATTTTGGGTTGATTTCTATTCCTTTCAACTTTCTAGCTTAAAAATGTGTGTGTTTGCATGTTTTTCGCATCGTGCAGCACCGCGGGGCTACAGTTAAACTATTCCAGGTGCCAGAAAGTCTGCTGTTCAAATTTTCCCTTAGAACTAGCTGGTTTCTCAGTAGTAACACTAAAATTTGAACCCCTGTGACTAGCACTTGCTCTAGAACCTGTAGGAAAGCACTAGGAAGCCTTAAACTGATACAAGCACTCAACTGTCCTTGTTAATAAGGAGAAATTAATTGTAGGCACTAAACAGCCTATAATTACAAAGTACCTTGCAAAGGTAAGGGAAAACAGCTGTTGTACTTTACAAAAAATCACCTAAACAGGCTTCCGGTGATTTCTACTGTTCACCTGATGAACCTGGGCATACTGGGGCAATGCAGCAACTGCCTCATCTACACAGAAAACTCTCTTCTCCTACCACCCAAAACTACAACCTGCGAGAGATGCACTTACATAGCCAAACTGGAAGCAAAGCTCTCTCCAGCCAAGGGTGTGCTAGACAGTCAAGAGGAGAAGGTTAACACCTGCACTACACCTCAAGCAACACGTAGCCCTTCAAAACTCACCATCAACACCCACACATAGCAACACTAAACCCACATATGTGGAGGCCCTTAACATTAACCTGCCCAAGCAACAAGGACCTTCGAAGCTGAAACGCAAGCAAATACCAGTCACAACCAAAGTGACACATAGCTCACAACACCAGTGTGCCACCCAACAACAGCCCCTAAGGCAAGACAACGTACCCAACACTTTAGTCATAGGTAACTCTATAGTCAGGCACACTGATGTTCCATTCACCAGGCTGAACAAGGAGAAAATTACAGTCAGCTGCCTTTCGGGTGCCAGGATCCACCACATAACACATGCACTCAAGTCACTCCACAACAAGTACAAATACGACTCTGTCTTTGTCCATGTTAGAGTGAATGACTTGAGATGTACTTCCCTGGACTACATGAAAAGAGACATGGAAGAACTCTTGGATCATGTGGCCCAGGCAGGTATGACCCTAGCCCTGAGTAGCATCCTGCCTTCACCCAGAATGATACCACAGTATAAGGACAAAGTGATGGACTTCAACAACTGGCTAAGCTTCTGGTGTTATTCAAAGGGGATCCAGTATCTGTCTGCCTGGGACAACATGATCGACAAACCACAATGCTTTGCCAGAGATGGTCTGCACCTGTCGCCCCTGGGATTCAGGTTACTGGCTAAAGCTCTTGCCATCCCTATAGTGCCTTTTTTAGGCAAGGTTCAAAGGACAAAACCACCACCGTAACAGATACAAGCATGTAGAATCTGATGGTAATGATATTCAATGCTAGAAGTCTAAACCTCAAAATGCACTCTCTCGAGGCACTCCTAAAAATGGAGAACATCGATATCTGTGCAGTAACTGAGACCTGGTTCAAGGCTCCAGAGAGCACCCCCTGCAATACCAGGCTACAACTCTTACCACACTTTTCGGCCACCAGACCAAGACCAAAACACTAAAGGTGGAGGAGTGTCCATATTCACCAAGGATATTCACACCTCCAGGCTAGTTGCCCAACACAGTGCATCTGAAATTCTCCAGGTGCAACTAACACTAGGTAAGACTGCAATCCAAATTGTAGCTTGCTACAGATCCCCCACCATGCCTCAAGATTCTCACTACACCTTTCTAAACATACTGGAAAATATTATGATACAACCAAACACCCTAATACTGGGTGATTTCAACTACCCTGCAATTAACTGGGAAAATGACTCAGGTGCCAACACCTTTTCCCAATGGTTCTTGGAATTCATAAATTCCAACACCCAGGATCAACTAATCCATTGTCCCACCAGGGGCTCCAATATCCTAGACGTGGTCATTATCAACATGGGAGATAGATGCTCCACACCAGTGGTCACCCCCTCATTGGTCAGGTCTGACCATAAGCTAATCACCGTTGACATCCACATTTCATCCCCCAGTAAGGAAACCTCCGTAAAAAAATTCTCCAAATCCAACTTCATGCTACTCAAGTCAGAAGTGACAAACTTCATGATACCCATGCATATGGAGCTGAAAGTTCGACTGCTGAATCCTACACTAAGACACTGTACGAACACATCCACTCATGCATGAATTGTGCCATCCCAAATAGAACCAAGACACTCTCCTCCAAAAAAAGGAAGCCAATCTGGTGGTCCCCTGCCATAAATAAACTGTACAACAGAAGGAAGAAACTGTTGCAGAAAAGAGGAAAATCCCAGGATGCAAAAAAACTCCCTTACCAGCCTCATAGAAAGCTGAGATCCCTCATAAAATCCTCCAAAGCTAGTTACGAAAATAAAATTGCCAAAGATTCCAAAGACAACCACAAGACATTCTATAGTTATGTCAAGAATTTAAATGGCAATGCTCAGATCTGCTCTGAGCTACAACAGAATGGCATTAAATATACTGATCCCAAGGATATTGCCAATATCCTGACAGATCGATTTAGTGCCAACTTCACCCCCCTCTCACCCCCTAAAGGGCCCATCTCAATACCAAAAGATTGCCAAATTCCGGTAATCATGGCCACACAGGTAGAAACCGCACTCTCCAAAGCTAAGAATACAGCATCCATGGGACCAGATGACATCCCAGACTGTGTACTACATGGACTACAAAATGAACTGACACCTCACCTAAGTGTCATGTTTAATCATAGCCTCACCTCACCACTGAGTGGCGCACAGCTACAGTTATCCCACTCCACAAGGGGGGACCCACCTTGGATCCCGGGAACTACTGTCTCATCAGTCTGACGAGCCTGATCTGCAAAAGCATGGAATGCATTATCATGGAACTTATAAACAAAGACATTAGCAACCGTCAAACACTGGACTCCACCCAGTTTTGGTTCATGAAGGGACAATCTTGTCTCCTGAACCTGATTGACTTCTTCTAATTAGTCTCCAGAGCTGTGGACGAGGGTAAGGCAGTCCACACAGCCTATCTGGACCCCGCCAAGGCCTTCAACACCATCCCCCACTCTGAAATCATAGATAAACGTACTAAGCTGGGCATAAATCCGTACGTCACTCGACGGGTTGCCAACTGGCTTACTGACAGAACCCAGACTGTAAAAGTAGCCGACTCCAAATCCAGCTCCAGACAAGTGACAAGTGGAGTACCTCAGGGTTCAGTCCTGGGACCGCTCTTGTTTGGCATCTACTTCTCTGAAATACAGACCAACACTAAGGGACTCTAGCTAACAAAGTTTGCAGATGACTGCAAACTAGGAGTCATTATTGAATCCCCAAATGATGTGGATATTCTACAAAAGGGCTTACAGAAACAGATGCTTGGTGCCAGAGCCATGGGCTCAAGCTTAATGCCATGAAATGTATAGTTATCCCCTCTGGGAAAAACCATGTACCCATGAATTACCACATAGGTGGCATTACACTAAACATGGAAAGTTTGATGAGTGACTTGGGGACACAGGTGGACAGTGGTCTCACCTTTGATCCACAACAGTCAGGAAATACTTCTTTGTGTCACACCTCATCACTAAGGGCTTTTCATCCAGAAAAAAGGAGGTCATTGTCCCACTGTACTCATCCCTCATTAGACCCACTATAGAGTACAATGCCCTATTTGGTATGTACCTCACAAGACATCTTTAACAGCTGGAAAGGCTGCAGAAATACCTCACTAAAAGAATCACAGGCCTAAAGCAGATGCCCTATACTGACCGTCTAAAAAAACTCCAGCTATACTCTGTGGCATATTGCCTACTCAGGGACAATCTCTGCTTAACATACAAGGCCATGTCAAACCCTGAGCTGTTGGACATGCTCCACTTAAAGAAATCCCATTCCCTCAGAGCCGCACTCTCCAGGGATCTAAACCTTGTCATCACAATGAACAAAACATGCTGGAGGGATAGGTTCTTGACCCAGAGACTCCCCATACTGTGGAATAGACTGCCCATACATGTCAAGCAGAACGCCTTCTTGGTCCTCTTCAAAAGGAACCTGATTGGATGGGAGATAGGAAATTTACCCCGGGGATCACGTCAGTCGCCCTGCTAGACAGGGCTCCAGGGAAGTAAATACTGTGGGAAGAAATATCCAGGGAATTGTTATGGCTAGGCTTGTATAGGTATTAGGGCTGATAGCCTAGTACCAACCTATGAACCTATTATGATGGAACGTATCATTGTGGAACTCATAAACAAAGACATTGGTAATCTCCAAACTCTGGACCGTACCCAGTTTGGATTTGTAAAAGGCAGATCATGTCTCCTAAACCTGATTGACTTCTTTGAAGCAGTCACCAAAGCCATAGATGAGGGTAAAATGGTTCACACAGCTTATCTAGATCTCGCCAAGGCTTTCGACACCATCCCCCACTCTGGAATTATAGATAAGCTCACTAAACTAGGTATAAATCCCTATGTCACAAGATGGGTTGCCAACTGGCTCACGGACGGAACCCACACTGTGAAAGTAGCGGATTCCAAATCCGACATCAGACCAGTGACAAGTGGAGTACCACAGGGTTCAGTCCTGGGTCCTCTCCTGTTTGGTATCTACTTCTCTGAAGTGCAGGCCAACACAGAAGGACTTTGGCTAACAAAGTTTGCAGATGATTGCAAACTAGGAGCCATAATCGAAACTCCTAATGATGTGGACAAACTACAAAAGGGCCTCACTGAGACAGATACCTGGTGTCAAAGCCATGGCCTGAAGCTCAATGCCAAAAGTGTATTGTCATCCCCTTTGGTAAAAACTCTGTACCCATGAACTACCACATAGCTGGTAGTCTACTTAATGCCGAAAATGTGATGAGACCTTGGGACACAGGTGGACAGTAGTCTCTCCTTTGATAATCACATCGCCACAGTGGTCAGGAAATCCTTCTACGTGGCTCATCTCATCACAAAAGGATTCTCAACCAGAAAAAAAGAGGTCATTGTTCCCCTCTACTCATCACTCATTAGACCCATTATAGAGTGCAACGCCCCTTTTGGTATGTACCTCACAAGACATCTACAACAACTGGAAAGACCACAGAAATACCTCACAAAGAGGATTACTGGCCTCAAACAGATGCCCTATGCAGACCGTCTCAAAAAACTACAGCTTTACTCCATCGCATATCGCCTACTCAGGGGCGATCTCTGCCTAACGTACAAAGCTATGTCAAACCCAGAGCTGCTGGACATGCTCCACTTAAAGAAATCCCAATCCCTCCGAGCTACATGCTCTAGGGACCTAAACCTTGTCACCACAATAAACAGAACATGCTGGAGGGATAGATTCCTGTCCCAGAGACTTCCCATACTCTAGAACAGACTACCTACCTATGTCAAACAGAGCTCCTCATTAGCACTCTCCAAGAAAAATCTTGATGATTGGATGGGAAATGGGAAATTCACCCCGGGGATCACTTCTGTGACTCTGCTCGACAGGGGCACAGGAAAATAAATTTCTTGGGCGGCGAAAGCCAGGATACATTTTTTGGCTAAGCTTGTATGGGCCCTAGGGCCGATAGCCTAGTACCTACCTATGATGGCTGCAAAAAAGCAATTACTAGAAAATGGAAATCAGCGTCTGAACCAACTTTACTAGAAGTAGTGAAGATAGTAACAGAGTTAAAACAACTGGAACTGGGATCTTTAGAAAAGGGTTGGAGCAAATTACATAGGAAAAAATGGGAACTGTAGCATCAATACGTGCAGAGGAGGAACAAAGTTTAAAAGAGGGCAGGATTTGAATGAACTATGTAGGGATTGACTAACAGTGATTAAATATGTTAAAAGTGATGCATAATTTCTGCAGTTACAGTTGTATCGGCACGGTTTGGAATGTATAATGTTTGCAGCTGAGGTTGTGTGTCGCTATGGTTTATTGTCATTTATGCAAATGTAACATGGCCTGTCATGCATGATAATTTAGTAAAGATGTTTCTTGTTTAAAAAAAAAAAATAATCAGGTGGCAACTTTACTTAAACTGTGAGCAGATACACACATCAAGAAGGCTTTAGCAGTATTTTCTGATGTAGTAGAACTGGTTGTATCCTTCCCAGACAATGTCTAGTTGTACTTAGCATGAAATAAAACCGTGGATGTAGTTAACCACACAGAAAATGTTTGCCTTGCTACTGGATATCCCTATTTACCTGTATACTTAATTTTTCAAAACTATACTTATATCCATAAAAATCAAAATTCTTTTATTTTCTTGCTTGGCTGAACTGAGTAGATGGATTCAAGCTAAAGTTACCACTTTAGGCATAAAGGATAGATTTGTTTTTAAAGACACCCTATCCTTATAGGCAGGACTACATAAGTCTCTCTACACCTTAAAGCCCGTGATTCAGAAATTCCTCTATTTAATGATACTACAATTAGTAGCAGTCTTCCAGAGTAGAATTTTCATGTCAGTATAGTGATTGGTTTAAAGGAAGGTAAAGTAGTCTTCTCTACTAAAAAAAAATGTAGACCTCATTCAAGAACTACTGTATATCTATGTGGTCGTATTGCCTTTTTTATTTATTTATTTAAATATTTATTTATTTTTCCTAGGTGCGTTGTAATGGCTGGTGAGTTTAGCTCCACAAAGCATTTGTGTCCTTTTCATTCCTTATGTACTTGAGTTGGTTTTTAATAAAAGCCTTCATAAACTTTTTTATTAAAACATGTCCGAAATAAATTTAGTGTCTCCCTTGGTGATCAGTAGGGTTATATATTAAGTAGTTAGAAGAACTAAAAATATTGTATAACAAAGGTTGTGAGATTAAGAGAAAATTGGAGGGAGTTATTAAAATGAGGAAAAAGAGTTTTGACGGGATTAATTATGTCATGCGGGAACATGAGCAGTGTCTTTTGTCTTTCTGATATAGTTTTAGTTTAGACTGGATTTTTTCTTGGTGAGTTTCAAGGTGTAATTCTTGTCCATATTTTAGCTGCATGCTCTGAGTATAGAGATTAACCGTAATTGTTACAGGGTGCCTCAGTTTGAAGTACATTCTTGTTTAGATCAGAGGGCTCGATTAGGATTACAAGCTTTAATGAGTGATTAACCGATGGATGTTTGTCAGGAGTATGTACTGTATGATGAAGGGTTTGTAAGTGAGAGAGTAAGAGTGTATCATGGCATTTGATTAAGTCTAGTTTCCTTTGGACATAGCAGTGGTAAAGTTTTGTGTGGCAAATAATTGTTGAATTTGGTTAGTTTATTATACAGCTGTGTTAGTTTTTTGAGTTTGGTCCTTTGAATATTGGTAAGCATACTGGATGTATAAAATTGTATGGATGAGAAAGTTTAAGCTAGTGATGATTCGAGTAGGATGAGTTTTACTTCACATCAGAATCTGATTTTTTTTTTGTGTGATTTGTTTATAGTCTGTGTAGCTATCAGTTTTCAATCTTTTGTCTGTGATGACTCCTAATAGTTTGGCTTCAGAAACTTTATGACAGTATAATCTAAAGAATAGACATTAAGGATTACATTACTTTTCTGGAGTGCATCTGGCAAGAACAGTAGTGGTTTTGTTTTCATAATATTCAGCAAAAGATGTGATTATTGCAGCCGTGTCTCTAAATCTATAAAGGTCTGTTGAGTCATTGTTTATAGGGCAGTCAAAACGGTTGTTGAGAGAATGAGGGTGGAGTGGTCAACATTTTGTGCAAGGTCACCTTCTGTTATGCATTGGGAAGTCAAATAGGCTTTACTTACCTAGCACTGGTCAAGGAGGTGGCCTCACCTCAAAAAATACCTGTAGTGGTACCTGTGGCCAGACTCTGCCATGTAATTTTTTATATTCTGTAACAGCTACCATTATGTAAAACCTGACTGAAAGCAAACATTTTCATTGAGCAAGTACTCCTATGGCGATACATTACTCTTGGACTCAACCAACTCCCCAAAAGACCTGCAGGAGTGGCAGTTGTATTTTCAAACAATTTACAGCAAAGTATCTATTACAAGACTCTCCCTTCCTTCCCCAGTGGTGAAATACTGGCAACAGCCTTGCAAATCAGCAGCCATAAAACACTTTACATCGTTGCTCTTTACATTCTCACTAACCAAACAACCAACTCATCCACAAGTGAAGATAACTTGTATAGGCTTCAGCTAATATATCCCATGAAACCATCATCCTAGGGGATATTAATATTAACTGGACTTTTTCATACTGTTTCTCCATCACATCCAAAGAAATCAAGAAATCAAAGATGAGCAGATGGATAAAGTGAAGAGTAGCAACAAAAATCCAAAACACTAATAAACAAGCACCCTTCACAACCCAAAATAGTTTATTCAGTAACAAAGCTTTCAGACATAAAGCCCTTCTTCAGTGTTTAAAAAACTGTTTAAAAAATCTTCCATTTAAATACTTATATAAAACAGAAAACATGACATAGCCCATCCTATCATATAACAACACTAATTAAAAAAACTAATATCATGTTAAAGGTAAACACCATGAATTTTTCAGATAAAACTCACATAAACTAGAGCTAAAAAAATACATAAGACAGAAATAAAGAAGGCAGATAGTAGAATAAATGACAGCTTCCAGTTCATAAAATAAAGTCATGTAATCATTCATTGCTTCATTTTTAGAATTGGTTTTAAAGCTACCTGTTTATTTAAGCCTGGATACACATCAGCTTGCATACAAGTAATCCATTCGTATTCTTTTATGTCTAATTTATTAATGTTATCCCCACGTCTAATATTAGGTTTTAAATATTCTATGACTCTAAATATAAATTGATGCGTCATGCCTTGCTCCTGTATTTGCTGTGCTAAAGAATTTGTCTCTACACCCCTGCGTATGTCAGACTTATGCTCTACTGTCCTATCCCGTATTCTTCTAGATGATTTACTAACGTAGAATCCTGAACATAGAGTACAGGTCGCTAAGTATACCACAAAAGAAGTGTTACATGTAGCTGTACAATTAAAAATAAACTTCCTGTTACTAACAGGGTGCACAAACTCATTCAGTTGACAAATACTCGAGCAACAGGAACAGTTCTAACATGGCACAGTTCCTTTAGTCCTAAGGTCAATCTGACCTTGTTGGTTTATTTAGGGAAAAGTCCTTGTAACATAGCCGCCATTTCAAGTTATCACAGTTTCTATAACTAAATAGAGGTCTGTCAGATAGCCATTTTTCATAGCCTGGTATGGTCTTTAACATATCCCAGTTCTCTCTGATAATTCTCTCAATAGATTGACTAGCTCTACTATAGGTCATTAAATACCTTAGTAGTTGTACCTCTGCATTATGTGTATGTGTATCACTAATGTTAACCTGTTCTGAAAAAAAAGGTTTTGCCTGCCCTTCCCTCAGCATCATAATATCCTCTCTAACCACATCCAATTCACTGGCATCATAACACCTCATTAAAAAATCATTAGTCATTGCATCCATTTGTCTAATGCATAGGTCAGTTCTCGTATTAAGTCTGCTAGCTTGTAAATACTGACTTTTGGTAACACCTTTAAATACATGCCTTGCATGCATACTGTTCTTGTGGAGATATTTATTTGTATGTATATCCTTTTTATATATACAAGTATCCAAACAATTTTCAGTTAAGAAGACTCGAACATCTAAAAAATGAATGCCAATATCTGATACATTCATCTCAAATCTCAAAAATTCAGTGGTTTGGTTTAAGTATATGAGAAAATCATTCAAATCATCTTGATTTCCTCCCCAAATTAAAAAATAATATCATCCACAAAACGTTTATAAAAGAGTATTTTATGGACATAGTCAAACTCATACTTCAAAAGGAACCTTGATGATTGGATGGGAGATAGGAAATTCACCCCGGGGATCACGTCAGTCGCTCTGCTAGACCACGGTCCAGGGAAGTAAATACAGTGGGAAGAAATAGCCAGGGAATTGTTATGGCTAGGCTTGTATAGGCCCTAGGGGCGATAGCCTAGTACCAACCTATGAACCTGCACATATTATTTTCTCCATAGACACTCAATTATTCCCATTTACTTAAAGTTAAGTTAGCATATGTATTTGCCACAGCAGTTCCCATTGCCACCCCTGATGTTTGGTGGTATATCTGTTTGTTAAAGACAAAAATATTATTTTCTAACACTAGCTCCAAGAGTTCACAAATTGTTGTGACCTCCCTTACAGTATGTTTACCATATTCTGTTAAAATGTCCCTTATTTCATCAATACCATAAGTATTAGGAATTACGGTAAATAACGATTTAATGTCTGGTGTAATAAACAAGAACTCTGTAGTCAAATTCCTATCCCATCAATCATACAGTTTAACCAGAAAGTCACCTGTATCTTTAATATAACTTGGTACAAACTTTAGGTAGTTTTTTAATACATCCTGCAAGTAAACTGATAAAGTTTCTGTTATCCATCCCTTTCCAGAGACAATTGGTCTCATAGGTGGATTGTAGGGGGATTTATGAACCTTCAGTAAACCATATAATACTGGAATAGTTGGACATGCCACAGTAAAATAATTAAAAGTGTTCACATCTATTGCATTCATGAGTTGCAGATCATAAATACACATATTAATCTTACTAATAATAGCATTAACCTCCTTGTCATTAATGACTTTAAAAGTTTGTACATCAGAAATCAAATCATTCATGGGTGCAATATAATTACACAAATCCATTGGAACAATGCAGCCACCCTTATCTGCCTCTTTTATAACAATATCTTCATTTTCTTGTAATGCTTTCAGTGATTTAAACTCATCCTCTGTTAAATTATGCATCTTTTTAAAAGAGTTCTGATTATATAACTGTCAAATCTGCTTCTGACAAATATTACTAAAGGCATTAACAACTGGTTCACCCATTGGTATAAAAGTACTGCTTTTTTTTACAAATGCCTGGAAGTTGTCATTTATTCTACTATCTGCCTTCTTTATTTCTGCCTTATGTATTTTTTTAGCTCTAGTTTATGTGAGTTTTATCTGAAAAATTCATGGTGTTTACCTTTAACATGATATTAGTTTTTTTAGTTAGTGTTGTTATATGAAATAGGATGGACTGTGTCATGTGTTCTCTTTTAAATAGGTATTTAAATGGAAGACTTTTTAAACTGTTTTTTTTAAACACTGAAGAAGGACTTTATGTCTGAAAGCTTTGTTACTGAATAAACTATTTTGCGTTGTGAAGGGTGCTTGTTTATTACTGTCCATCACATCCAGCCATGTCCCCTCCTCCTACTGCTTTAACTTTCACAGCTTCACTCAGCTAATCAGTGTCCATACTAGGTTCAACAAAACTATTAGTACACAGATCATAATCACTAACCCAGAAAACATAACCCAGTCTTGAATTCTGCCAGACTGTCTTAGTGGCCTTCACCTTAGATATTCTCTAAATCCTACAAACACTTCTTATTCAACTTTATTAAGAATTTATTTAAACGTAACAAAGATACCTGTATTAATTCTGAGTCTACAGCTGGAACATATTAAAATATCTGCCATTAGACAATGTCATGTAACATTTCACTGGCACCTTTCTAAACATCTTAAACCAACAAGACCCACTTAGGAAGCAAAGAATTAAATTAATCCTGCCCCATTGGCTAACACTTGCAACCAAACAACTAATGATATGCAGGAATAAAGCACAGAGTGTGCCTGGAAAGCCAACAAAACTCCTGAATGAAATATAAAAAAAGCCTTCAACTCTTTATTAATTACTGTCCACAGCTTCTCTTCTGGTTCATAAAAATATGCCTGACCTGTATATAACACTAAAGGGACTAAAGACATTTTTACTACTTGTATCTTGCTATCCATATCCATAGGCAAGACCTTTCACTTTCTCAGTTTTATTATTATTTATTATTTATTTGCATTTGTTTACTGGGAAGGTCCACTGGGCCAAAGGTACCCATTTTCAGTGGAGGCCCGGGGAGAAAAGCTCCACAATGAATAATACGTACATAGAACAGACAGCTTTAAGAACCATGATTTAAAAACAATGCATACATTTTCATATAAAACAGCAACAGAATAGAATACTACAACAACAAGTGTCACAGTATTGTGTTTTAGCATAGTCAAATGTTACCTTTGCTGAAAGGCATGGAATAGTAGGAGAGAGATGAGTTCAGGTGATAGGTTGTGAGGAGCTAGCACAAGAGCAAAGCCATTTGGAGGAGAGATGAAGTCTCAAAGATATTTTGAAGATGGAAGCATTACTAGTGGATCTGAGCTGGGGTGGAAAATTGTTCCATAGTCTAGCAGTGGAAATGGAGTGGAGCATTTAACCAGCGAAAAGGTTAGGTTTTTCTACTTGTAAAAGCATTTGATTTTCAGAGCAGAGTGGTCTGTTAGGGTGGTGTAAGGTAAATAGAGAAGAAAGGGAATGGCAGGTTGATGGTTTAAATATTAGTTTGTGGGCAGTTGTTAGTTGTATGTATGTAAGATGATGAGGAAGTTCCAGCCATTTTAGTAGTTTCAGACAGGTGCAGTGGTGAGAGAAATGTCATCTATTTGTGATGAACTTGGCAGTTTTATTGTAACATGAGTCTAGTTTGGATTTAAGACTGGCCTATATGTTGGTGAAGAAAGGAGCACCATAGAAAAGTGATGGGAGCAAGAAGGAAGAGGCAATTGATAGTTTTGAGGAATAATTTAGGACAGTTTTGTGGCGGTATAGCATATCTAGTTTTTGGTGTGTTTTTTTAATGTTGCTATGTATGTGCAAGTCGAAGGTTAGGTGTTCATCTATAGTGACCCCTAGGAGTTTAGTATGTGTGACTACCTTGATGGTAGTGTTATCTTGGGAGAGAACAGTAAAAGAGTCTTTGTTAATGGCAGTGAACTTCTTAGGGGTAAATAGCATTAATTTAGTTTTCTTAGGGTTTAAGGCAAGGTGGTTATTAGCCATCCATATTTCGGTGGAGCTAAGAGCTGACTGGGTAAGTTTCAGGAGTTTGGGTGAAGAATTAGCAGTGCAGATGATAGTGGAGTCATCTGCATATTGGATGACTGTACCATGGGTTAGAGTAGAGTGAAAGTCATTGATAAAAATGCTGAAGAGCAGAGGCCCTAAGATGGATCCCTGGGGCACTCCAGTGGTGGTGTTGTAGAAAGGAGAGAAAGAGTGACGTTTAGTGGCTTGTTGCCTGTCTGTGAGGTAGTTAGTGAACCAGTGTAGGGTGGAAGGAGAGATTCCTAAGTTGGATAGTTTTTTAAGAAGAAGAGAATGGGAAATAGTATCAAAGGCTTTGGAAAGGTCAAGAAGTACTGAGGAGAGAAGTTTCCTGGTGTCTCTAGCCTAGTTGACTTAGAGTCACAGAAAGATATGAGTGCTGTAGTGGTACTGTGCCCAGGTCTAAAACCATGCTGGTTGGTGATAGTAGGTTATTGCTGAGTAAAAAGTTTTGGAGTTGGTTGTGGACACATTTTTCCAGGATTTGTGAGATGGGAGAAAGAATGGCGATGGGTCTAAAGTTGGTGATGTCTGTGTTGTTACCCCTTTTGTGCAGTGGGAGGATGAATGCCTTTTTCCAGATGGAGGGAACATAAGACCTTTGATGGCCGTATTAAGAAGTAAGCTGACAGGATAGGCAATGGAGTTTGCAGCTATTTGAAGGAATTCTGGGGGCAGGTTGTCAGGGGCTGTAGTACAAGGTTTTAGTTTGAGAAGTAGTTCCTTTACTGTGGCAGTAAGGATAGGTGCTAGAGAGAAGTTATATAAGTGGGGAAAAGAGGTATTAGTAGATGGGGGTTCTGATAGATTAGGCTGGTTATGAGGGAAATTGGTGGTAAGATTAGCTATGATGTCTATGAAATATGTGTTGAAGAGTGTAGCTTTTTCAACAGGGTTTTTTTTTCCTGGATTTGGGCAGGGGTTATTGTTTGATCCAGGAGAAAGTAGGTGGTTAATTGAGCTCCAGAATTGTTTTGGGTTGTTTTTGTTTTGGTTTTGTACATTATGGTAGTAGTCTTTTTTGTTCTTAAGAACTAGGTGCTTTATTTGGTTGCGAAGGTTTCTGTAGGTTATAAGATCGGAGGGATTTTTGTGCTTATGCCAAAGCTTCCAGGCTTTGTCTCTAGATGCCATGATTTGATTGGTTGCCATGGGGCGTGCCTAGCTTTTATGCATTTTAGGCCGGGGGGGGGTCCGAGGTTGTTTAAGATGTTAAGGAAAGTAGAATTGAAAAATTCAACTGCTTCATCCAGGGGAAGTAGTTTTAGGGGATCCCAGTTAATGATTTTTAAAGAGTTGTTAAACGTAGTGGGGCAAAAATGTGATAGGTCTCTGGTGTTTCTAAATTAATGTCTGTTTAAAGGGGATGTGGTTTTTGAATTATAAAGACATGTGAGTGGTCACTGATACTCTTTGGGAGGATTCTTGTGCTGGATATCTTATTGGGGTCGTAGACCATGATCCAATCTAGGATTGTCCCATTGTTGTTTTTGTTACGTCAGGTAATACCAGTGATTAGCTGGCTATAGTTATGTAGGTTGATGTTTGTTGGGGAGTGTTGCTGGGAGACATCTAACCAATTAATATTAACGTCTCTGAGAATGATTGTTTCTGTAGTTATGTTGTTTGATGTCCAAGGTAAGATTTCTTTCCTCTAGCATGGGAATATTGTTGCCAGGGGGAATGTAGAGGACAGTGATGCAGAGGTTTTTTGCTGTCATTAAGTTTTAGGAAGATTATTAAGATTTCTGTGGTGGAGAAGCTGGGTATGGTTGAGCTGTATGGTACTATGTTGAAGGAGATGGGGTAGATTAGTGCAACCTCTCCACCTTTTTTGTGTGACCTGTCTCAGCGGAGACATGTAAAGCCAGGAGGAAGGAATTCCGAGCTTTTAATGTATGGTTTTAACCATGTTTCTGTGGCTGTGATGAGGTCGGGCTTGTTATATGTTATCCAGGCATGGAAGTTGGGGATTTTTTGTATCATCTTTCTGTTCAAACACAACTTATCAGAGAGGAACCCTCCTACTGTGATTTATCCTCTGATCCCTCATATATCCTTCTATTTAACCTTATTATTGTGTCAATAATTGCAAATGGTTCTACTGCACTACTGATAAAATCCCTGCTTACTGTGTCAAATGCTTTCTGTTCATCAAGATCCACCAACAGCAGCAATATTTTCTTATGTTCTACATCCTTGTGGATCATCATTCTTCTATTAATGTTATCAAATGTTTACCTCCCCTCCACAAAACCGTATTGATCCATATGTATCAGTTTTGGCAACATCTTTGCCATTATAGGCATAAACACTTTATAATCATGGTTTAAAACTGAAATGGGCTGATATGAAGCTGGATCTGATGGGTGTTTACCATCTTTAGGTATTGTTAGCCACCAGAGCTTTTTTTTTCCAGGATGTTGGTGCTACCCCTCCTTTTAAAATACTGTTAAATAAAACCTTCCAGATCTTTATCACTTTCTTTCCTCCTAGCTACCAAACCTCCAGCAGAACACTTTGTATTCAAGGTGACTTTCCTACATATTGATTATACATCACCATTTTATCTCATTTCCTCCTACCTCCTTCTATCTTAACTGCTAGTTATTGAGCCTCATATACCTCTAACATTGGTATTTTTAAGTCTCCCATAAGTATTTCCATTTCTGTTTTTTCTTGATTTCCCCACTTCTCTGCTTTGTACAAACTTTCATAAAATTTCTGAAATGTCCCTAATACCGTGACTGGATCTATGGTTATTTTTCTTGTTATAGGCTCCCTAAGTTTGGTAACAACCCTTTCTACTTTCTGTGACTAAGTCGTTGTGCCAGAAGTTTTTGTGTTATGGAATTATTATCAAAAACAGCTGCTTAACAACAATCTTTTAAACTCATGTGTATTATCCAGGCACTCCCTTATTTTCTCTTTAGCACTCTGCAATTGCACCACTTTTTGTTCTGTGAAATTTCCATTATTCTGTAATACTTTGTTTGTCAACCCCTCTAAGTAATTCTTGTTACTTCTTGACCATATTTCTTTTTCTTTTATTTCTACCCTATTTTTAAACTCCACATTCATTTTATCCCACTCACTAGCTGTAACTTCTGGAGTACTTTCTACCTTCCCTAATAAGTCCAGAATAATTTCCACTGCCCATTCCATAAATTCCTCTCTTTTAACAAGTAGGTGGGTAAGCGCCAGTGTCTCATCTTTACTTTATTACCATGCATTTTTATCTTGGTAGTTTTTGGCACATGATCTGAAATAATTATTAGATGTGTGTCAGAGTTCTCAATTAATGCAAATGTTCCTGTGAAATATAATTTCTGTCTAGTGTAGGCCAGTTATTCTACATTGGGGAATAATATGTAAATACTCCTACTACTGAATTCACGTCTTCCATACCAAATATTTTTTATACATTTCTTCAGAAATATACCCTCTTTTCATATACTTTCCCTTCTAGGCCCCCCAGATGCATCCTCATTGTTGGAAATCATATTCTAGTCCCCACCTATAAGTAATATTCTCTGCTGAAAGTTGATTATTTCTCTCAAATTTTTTATGCAGATTTCGATGGAATATAAATACATGCCAGTATAATAGCCATCCTGTAATCCTTTCTTTATCAAATTCACATGCTCAGTTCTTTCTAAGATGTGTCTCCTATAGCATTTCTATTAACACTCTGTATTTCTTAATATAATTAAATATTCTCTCCTTTTAGTCTATTCCAGTGAGACAATTCATATTCCAAGATAATATGGAAATTGTCTTCGCTATGATGAGGTCATTATTTCCAGAATTTATATATGACAGCTTTTTTTAGATGTCTATTACCAGCTTTAATGATACATATGCACCCACTAATGTTTGGCAGGTTAATACTTTATACGGGTTTTTCTTATCATCAGCATTGGAACCTATGTTACATTTTACAAGACTTTTGTTTTAATGAAAGCTGTAAAAAAAATCCTGCAGGACACCCCCATAACCTTTTAACTTAATACAAAACAGAAATAAACTGTGTACATCTTCAAATAATGAACTTTAACCTTCCTAATAGAAATAGTTGCCCCAAACAGACAGCTGCAAACATAGGCCTTAATTAAGCTAAAATTGAGGTTATCTAAGCTAAGATGCATGTTATTGCCTGTGCTTTTACTTACACTGTTTGGTGTCTGTTCTTCTTTTTTTCTTCTTTATTCCCCTTCCAGATGTAAAACTGACTTGCATGCTTTCGGAAAACATTAACTTTTAGCCTTGAAGAAGCCATTGTTCTGTCTTTTATTGCCCTTTCATCAATTTGTCTCCATAGAAATGTAAGAAAAAAAATGTAGTCCTCAGCGCCAACCTTCAAAAGACAAGCTGAAACATTTATTACTAAAGGAAGACTTTTTGTTATATTCAGCATTCTCTTATTTACTTCTTTCCACTTAAAACTTATTAGATTAAGTCAGTGGTCTTAATCCAGACATTCCCCTATGCAAAAGTAAGAGAAAATATATCATCTCTACATATATTATGACCTGTCTACTTTTGCACCCCATCACCCACTGAAAGAACCCAAAAGTACAGCCTGTCAACTTAAACATGATTTTGTCTAGCCTTTTTTCTCTTTTTGCATTATAATGTCTACATTTCTTAATACTAAAAAAGAACGAGGAAAAAAGGCATCTGTTTGCTTTAGTATCTTTATCACATATACAAGAACAACTAAAATGTTTTACTATAAAACATGCAATTTGTATTATGAAACATTTCATAGAAATACTGTTAAGAACAGAAAGTGTTTTACTTTCAGTTATCTTTTCCTCCCCTCACTGTCTTTCCTAACATTAATGAAATGAAGTGAGGCAAATGCCTTTCAGTTCCCCACAAGTTTAACAAAGTCAACAAAAGTCCACTCTTTCCACTTTTTCTTGTACAACCATGTTTCACCAATGTGATTGATGCTTTGCAGTCTCTCATTTATTCACTAAATTCCATGTTGCTGGTTTTCTTCCTGTTCATCTCCATCTCCCAACTCCAGATACCTGTTCAGTTCCAATATACTCCCGATTCTTCTGGTCAGCTGTTGTGCTTTTTTCTGTTTCTTAAGCATTTTCCTTTGGAACAGTGGAAAATGTTTTACTGGCAATGTCTTTCCACATGCTTTATTATCAGAAGAATGAGAAGCAGAGTCCCTTCTGCTTGATGGCTCACTTTTTGTTGTACAAACTTTTGTATTTCCTCCTTAGCCTGTTTTGCATAAAAAAAATGACTTTGCCTCCAGGAAAAAAATATATATATACCGAAGACAGCTGGATACAGCAACTTAAATCTCACACCTACTTTTCAGCATACCCCTGATTGCTGGAATAAATTTGTTTCTCTTATGTCTGGTGTGCAGTGAATAACTATTTATACAATCTGTTGTCTCCAACTTATAATACTTTACCCTTTTGCAACAGTCTTGTCAGGATCAACTGTTTCTGCTGGTAGGTTTGCATCTTTACTAATACAGTTCGTGGGTGCTTTCTCATGGCCATAGTTGGAGCATACACACACTGTGCCCTTTCAGTTAACAGTTCCTGCTGTGAAATAGTCCAGTTGCTTATTTATGCCTTCATAAAATTAATACAGTCAGTTTATTCTAGTTTCTCTGGTACAGCAGAAAATCTCAGATTTTCCCTATGTGCTCTTTCTTCTAATTCTACCATTTTTTGAAACATCTCTTCTTGAACAGTCACATACTCAGCCAGCCTTTGCTTCTTTTCGACCTCTGATTTTTGCAGTTTTATCAGCTCATCTGGATATCTGTTTAAAGCTTCTGCCATTTTTTTCCAGCCTTTCTTTATTTCATTTGATATACTCCTTCAGTCCTTCATTTATTTTAATCAGCTGTAAGCACATTTGACTTATTTTTTCCTCTAGATTAATGGAAGCCATGTCTCCAAAGCTGGAGCTTGAACTACTTTTTCTGAATAGTTGCAGGATTCTTCCCAGTCAGTGTTTTCTCTTCACATTTTCTAGTTGATTTTCTTTCAGGCTCTCTTAGTTTCTTCTTTCTTGGCTTCCCGGCAGTGTACTTACTATCTAGTTACTGAATTCAGTAAATGTGACAGTTCCTAGCCCTTGTCTTTCAGTTTCTTTTTTCACACTGGAGACCTAAGTGTGGAGCCATCTTAGAAAATTCCCAAGTTCCTTCTTAAATTGAGTCATTTACCCACCGTTACATATTCCCCACAGTCTATATCTGACCTCGTGCCTGTAAAATATATCCTTACATTTTATTTTAGAGCAGTGTGAACTAAAGAAATAGAAGAAATCCTGGAAAGAAATGCCACTGGGCAGCCCACAAGGTGTGATAATTATCAACTATAGCTTCTGATAGCCTGTATTGATTATATCGTTGCCCTTCCCAAATACATATACGTCTTCCTTTGCCATAACTCCTTCCACACAATGTGGAAGAAAGACATAATTAAGTTAATACCTAAAATATTTATCTAAACCAGACCCTCGATCTGATTTCAGACCAGTATCCATTATTCCTACCCTAGATAAAATTCAGGAAAATAGTATACAGTCAGTTGGCTGACTTTGTAAAAACCCATCAGCTCTTATCCAGAAATTAACTTGATTCCTGGACTAGGTGAAACACCATGACTGCACTTTGGACATTAACCAATTTAATTTGGTTGAACAGAGATAATGGAGAACTAACTGGGCAGTATTTGTAGATTACATCAACGCATTCAACATAATTAACCATCACATCATGAATGACTCTCTGTGAGTTACTGCAGTAAGTCCCATTGCCTCCAAATGGGCACAGTACTTCCAAAGAAACTGAAAACATGGTGTAAAAGTAGGTAACTGTACCTCTGTCACTGCATTCCTTATCAGAAGAGTTCCACATGGATCTAGCCAGTCCTCATGCCTGTTCTCTTGTCAGCATCACTAAATTTCCAAATGACTTCCCTCATCTCTCCATTCTACTTTATGCAGATGACATTTATCTATTGGTTAGCTAAGTAGCTAAGTCACAAACTGGCACAATATTCCATCTGAAAAATATTCTCTCATCTGTTTCAAAGTGGCTTAGCTCATGAAAACTCATTCTTATCTCTCCCAGAACAAAAGCAGCACTATTTGGTGTAGCCCCAAAACTAACCAAAACTTCCCATCAACTAGATTCTTTTTCATCATTTATTTATTTATTT